>NC_088213.1:1461254-1593155 GCF_036934945.1 Oncorhynchus masou masou | reverse complement strand
ACTATGCTGCTGTTACTATGCTGCTGTTATCTATGCTGCTGTTACTATGCTGCTGTTACTATGCTGCTGTTACTATGCTGCTGTTATTATGCTGCTGTTACTATGCTGCTGTTACTATGCTGCTGTTACTATGCTGCTGTTATTATGCTGCTGTTACTATGCTGCTGTTACTATGCTGCTGTTACTATGCTGCTGTTACTATGCTGCTGTTACTATGCTGCTGTTATTATGCTGCTGTTACTATGCTGCTGTTACTATGCTGCTGTTAATGCTATGCTGCTGTTACTATGCTGCTGTTATTATGCTGCTGTTACTATGCTGCTGTTACTATGCTGCTGTTACTATGCTGCTGTAATGGCTTGCTGCTGTTACTATGCTGCTGTTACTATGCTGCTGTTACTATGCTGCTGTTACTATGCTGCTGTTACTATGCTGCTGTTACTATGCTGCTGTTACTATGCTGCTGTTACTATGCTGCTGTTACTATGCTGCTGTTACTATGCTGCTGTTATTATGCTGCTGTTACTATGCTGCTGTTACTATGCTGCTGTTATTATGCTGCTGTTACTATGCTGCTGTTACTATGCTGCTGTAATGGCTTGCTGCTGTTACTATGCTGCTGTTACTATGCTGCTGTTACTATGCTGCTGTTACTATGCTGCTGTTACTATGCTGCTGTTACTATGCTGCTGTTACTATGCTGCTGTTATGGCTATGCTGCTGTTACTATGCTGCTGTTACTATGCTGCTGTTACTATGCTGCTGTTACTATGCTGCTGTTACTATGCTGCTGTTACTATGCTGCTGTTACTATGCTGCTGTTATTATGCTGCTGTTATTATGCTGCTGTTACTATGCTGCTGTTACTATGCTGCTGTTATTATGCTGCTGTTACTATGCTGCTGTTACTATGCTGCTGTTACTATGCTGCTGTTATTATGCTGCTGTTACTATGCTGCTGTTATCTATGCTGCTGTTACTATGCTGCTGTTACTATGCTGCTGTTACTATGCTGCTGTTACTATGCTGCTGTTACTATGCTGCTGTTACTATGCTGCTGTTATTATGCTGCTGTTACTATGCTGCTGTTACTATGCTGCTGTTACTATGCTGCTGTTACTATGCTGCTGTTATTATGCTGCTGTTACTATGCTGCTGTTACTATGCTGCTGTTACTATGCTGCTGTTACTATGCTGCTGTTACTATGCTGCTGTTACTATGCTGCTGTAATGGCTTGCTGCTGTTACTATGCTGCTGTTACTATGCTGCTGTTACTATGCTGCTGTTACTATGCTGCTGTTACTATGCTGCTGTTACTATGCTGCTGTTACTATGCTGCTGTTACTATGCTGCTGTAATGGCTTGCTGCTGTTACTATGCTGCTGTTACTATGCTGCTGTTACTATGCTGCTGTTACTATGCTGCTGTAATGGCTTGCTGCTGTTACTATGCTGCTGTTACTATGCTGCTGTTACTATGCTGCTGTAATGGCTTGCTGCTGTTACTATGCTGCTGTTACTATGCTGCTGTTACTATGCTGCTGTTACTATGCTGCTGTTACTATGCTGCTGTTACTATGCTGCTGTTACTATGCTGCTGTTATTATGCTGCTGTTACTATGCTGCTGTTACTATGCTGCTGTTACTATGCTGCTGTTACTATGCTGCTGTTACTATGCTGCTGTTACTATGCTGCTGTTACTATGCTGCTGTTACTATGCTGCTGTTACTATGCTGCTGTTACTATGCTGCTGTAATGGCTTGCTGCTGTTACTATGCTGCTGTTACTATGCTGCTGTTACTATGCTGCTGTTACTATGCTGCTGTAATGGCTTGCTGCTGTTACTATGCTGCTGTTATTATGCTGCTGTTACTATGCTGCTGTAATGGCTTGCTGCTGTTACTATGCTGCTGTTACTATGCTGCTGTAATGGCTATGCTGCTGTTACTATGCTGCTGTTATGGCTATGCTGCTGTTACTGCTGTTACTATGTCAGCTGCTGCTGTTGTTATTATGCTGCTGTTACTATGCTGCTGTTACTATGCTGCTGTAATGGCTTGCTGCTGTTACTATGCTGCTGTAATGGCTTGCTGCTGTTACTATGCTGCTGTTACTATGCTGCTGTTATTATGCTGCTGTTATTATGCTGCTGTTACGGTGCTGCTGTTACTATGCTGCTGTAATGGTTTGCTGCTGTTACTATGCTGCTGTTATTATAATGCTGCTATGCTGCTGTACTTGCCGCTGTTACTATGCTGCTGTTATTATGCCGCTGTTACTATGCTGCTGTTACTATGCTGCTGTTACTATGCTGCTTTTATTATGCTGCTGTTACTATGCTGCTGTTAATGGCTATGCTGCTGTTACTATGCTGCTGTTATGGCTATGCTGCTGTTACTATGCTGCTGTTACTATGCTGCTGTTACTATGCTGCTGTTACTAGCTGCTGTAATGGCTTGCTGCTGTTACTATGCTGCTGTTATTATGCTGCTGTTACTATGCTGCTGTTACTATGCTGCTGTAATGGCTTGCTGCTGTTACTATGCTGCTGTAATGGCTTGCTGCTGTTACTATGCTGCTGTTACTATGCTGCTGTTATTATGCTGCTGTTATTATGCTGCTGTTATTATGCTGCTGTTACTATGCTGCTGTTACTATGCTGCTGTTATTATGCTGCTGTTACTATGCTGCTGTTACTATGCTGCTGTTACTATGCTGCTGTTACTATGCTGCTGTTACTATGCTGCTGTTATTATGCTGCTGTTACTATGCTGCTGTTACTATGCTGCTGTTATTATGCTGCTGTTACTATGCTGATGTAATGGCTTGCTGCTGTTACTATGCTGCTGTTACTATGCTGCTATTACTATGCTGCTGTAATGGCTTGCTGCTGTTATTATGCTGCTGTTACTACTATGCTGGTTGTAATGGTTTGCTGATGTTACTATGCTGCTGTTATTATGCTGCTGTTACTATGTCTGTAATGGCTTGCTGCTGTTACTATGCTGATGTTACTATGCTGCTGTTATTATGCGTTGCTGTTACTATGCTGCTGTTAATGGCTATGCTGTTATTATGCTGCTGTTACTATGCTGCTGTTAATATGCTGTTGTTTACTATGCTGCTGTTACCATGGTTTGCTGCTGTTACTATGCTGCTGTTACTATGCTGCTGTTATTATGCTATGCTGCTGTTATTATGCTGCTGTTATTATGCTGCTGTTACTATGCTGCTGTTATTATGTTGCTGTTATTATGCTGCTGTTACTATGCTGCTGTTACTATGCTGCTGTAATGGCTTGCTGCTGCTATGCTGCTGTTACTATAATGCTGCTATGTTACTATGCTGCTGTTACTATGCTGCTGTTATTATGCTGCTGTTACTATGCTGCTGTTATTATGCTGGGTTATTATGCTGCTGTTACTATGCTGCTGTAATGGTTTGCTGCTGTTATTATGCTTGCTGCTGTTACTATGCTGCTGTTATTATGCGGTGCTGTTATTATGCTGCTGTTACTATGCTGCTGTTATTATGCTGCTGTTACTATGCTGCTGTTACTATGCTGCTGTTACTATGCTGCTGTTACTATGCTGCTGTTATTATGCTGCTGTTACTATGCTGCTTTTATTATGTTATTATGCTGCTGTTACTATGCTGCTGTAATGGCTTGCTGCTGTTACTATGCTGCTGTTACTATGCTGCTGTTATTATGTCTGTTGTTACTATGTTGCCACGCTTGCTGGGTTGTTACTATGCTGCTGTTATTATGCTGCTGTTACTATGCTGCTGTTACTATGCTGCTGTTACTATGCTGCTGTTACTATGGTTTGGCTTGCTGCTGTTACTATGCTGCTGTAATGGCTTGCTGCTGTTACTATGCTGCTGTTACTATGCTGATGTAATGGCTATGCTGCTGTTATTATGCTGCTGTTACTTATGCTGCTATTACTATGCTGCTGTTACTATGGCTGTTATTATGCTGCTGTTACTATGCTGCTGTTACTATGCTATGCTGCTGTTACTATGCTGCTGTTACTATGCTGCTATGTATTATGGCTGCTGTTACTATGCTGCTGTTACTATGCTGCTGTTACTATGCTGCTGTAATATGCTGCTGTTACTATGCTGCTGTTACTATGCTGCTGTTACTATGCTGCTGGTTACTATGCTGCTGTAATGGTTTGCTGCTGTTACTATGCTGCTGTTAATGGCTTGCTGTTACTATGTTATTATGCTGCTGTTATTATGCTGCTGTAATATTATGCTGCTGTTACTATGCTGCCGTTACTATGCTGCTGTTATTATGGCTTATGCTGCTGTTACTATGCTGCTGTATTATGCTGCTGTTACTATGCTGCTGTTACTATGCTGCTGTTATTATGCTGCTGTTATTATGCTGCTGTTACTATGCTGCTGTTATTATGCTGCTGTTACTATGCTGCTGTTATTATGCTGCTGTTATTATGCTGCTGTTACTATGCTGATGTTACTGTTACTATGCTGCTTTTATTATGCTGCTGTTACTATTATGCTGCTGTTACTATGCTGATGTTACTATGCTGCTGTTATTATGCTGCTTGCTGCTGTTACTATGCTGATGTTAATTATGCTTTATTATGCTGCTGTTACTATGCTGCTGTTACTATGCTGCTGTTAATGGCTATGCTGCTGTTACTATGCTGCTGTTATTATGCTGCTGTTACTTGCTGCTGTTACTATGCTGCTGTTACTTATGCTGCTGTTACTATGCTGCTGTTATTATGCTGCTGTAATGGCTTGCTGCTGTTACTATGCTGTTATTATGCTGCTGTTACTATGGCTTGCTGTTACTATGCTGCTGTTACTATGCTGCTGTTATTATGCTGCTGTTACTATGCTGCTGTTACTATGCTGCTGTTACTTATGCTGCTGTTATTATGCTGCTGTTACTATGCTGCTGTTATTATGCTGCTGTTATTATGCTGCTGTTACTATGCTGCTGTTACTATGCTGCTGTTATTATGCTGCTTTTATTATGCTGCTGTTACTGCTGCTGCTGTTACTATGCTGCTGTTACTATGCTGCTGTAATGGCTATGCTGCTGTTACTATGCTGCTGTTACTATGCTGCTGTTACTTGCTGCTGTTACTATGCTGCTGTTATTATGCTGCTGTTACTATGCTGCTGTTATTATGCTGCTGTTACTATGCTGCTGTTACTATGCTGCTGTTACTATGCTGCTGTAATTATGCCGTTGTTACTATGCTGCTGTTATGGCTTGCCGCTGTTACTATGCCGCTGTTACTATGCTGCTGTTATTATGCTGCTATGTGCTGTAATGGTTTGTTGCTATGCTGCTGTTACTATGCTGCTGGGTTACTATGCTGCTGTTACTATGCTGATGTAATGGCTTGCTGCTATTATGCTGCTGTTACTATGCTGCTATTACTATGCTGCTGTTATTATGCTGCTGTTACTATGCTGCTGTTACTATGCTGCTGTTACTATGCTGCTGTTGGCTTGCTGCTGTTACTATGCTGCTGTTACTTATGCTGCTGTTATTATGCTGCTGTTACTATGCTGAAAGTTATTATGTTGCCGTTACTATGCTGCTGGTTATATGCTGCTGTTACTACTGCTGTTACTATGCTGCTGTAATGGCTTGTTGCTGTTATTATGCTGTTTATTATGCTATGCTGCTGTAATGGCTTGGCTTGCTGTTATTATGCTGCTGTTATTATGGCTGCTGCTTTACTATGCTGCTGTTATTATGCTGCTGTTATTATGCTGCTGTTACTATGCTGCTGTTACTATGCTGATGTTACTATGCTGCTGTTATTATGCTTACTATGCTGCTGTTACTATGTTGCTGTTACTATGCTTATTATGCTATGCTGCTGTTACTATGCTGCTGTTACTATGCTGCTGTAATGGTTTGCTGCTGTTACTATGCTGCTGCTGCTACTATGCTGTTGTTACTATGTTACTATGCCGCGCTGCTGTTATTATGCTGCTGTTATTATGCTGCTGTTACTATGCTGCTGTTACCATGCTATGCTGTTAATGGCTACTGCGTGCCGTTATTATGCTGCTGTTACTATGCTGCTGTTACTATGCTGCTGTTACTATGCTGTTGTTACTATGCTGCTGTTACTATGCTGCTGTTATTATGCTGCTGTTACTATGCTGCTGTTACTATGCTGCTGTTATTATGCTGGTTACTATGCTGCTGTTACTATGCTGCTGTTATTATGCTGCTGTTACTATGCTGCTGTTACTATGCTGCTGTTACTATGCTGCTGTAATGGCTTGCCGCTGTTACTACGTGTTGCTGTTACTATGCTGCTGTAATGGCTTGGTTGTTACTATGCTGCTGTTACTGTTTACTATGCTGCTGTTACTATGCTGCTGTTATTATGCTATGTTACTATGCTGCTGTTACTATGCTGCTGTTACTATGCTGCTGTAATGGCTTGCTGCTGTTACTATGCTGCTGTTACTATGCTGCTGTTACTATGCTGCTGTTACTATGCTGCTGTTACTATGCTGCTGTTATTATGCTATGCTTACTGCTGTTACTATGCCGCTGTTACTATGCTGCTGTTACTATGCTGCTGTTAATGCTGCTGTTACTATGCTGCTGTTATGCTGTTTGTTGCTGTTACTATGCTGATGTTACTGCTTGTTACTATGCTGCTATGTTACTATGCTGCTGTTACTATGCTGCTGTAATGGCTTGCTGCTGTTACTATATGCTGTTATTATGCTATGCTGCTGTTACTATGCTGCTGTAATGGTTTGCTGCTGTTACTATGCTGCTGTTACTATGCTGCTGTTATTATGCTGCTGTTACTATGCTGCTGTTATGGCTATGCTGCTGTTATTATGCTGCTGTTACTTTGCTGCTGTTACTATGCTGCTGTAATGGCTTGCTGCTGTTATTATGCTGCTGTTACTTATGCTGCTGTTACTATGCTGCTGTTATTATGCTGCTGTTACTATGCTGCTGTTACTATGCTGCTGTTACTATGCTGCTGTTATTATGCTGCTGTTACTATGCTGCTGTTACTATGCTGCTGTTTACTATGCTGCTGTTACTATGCTGCTGTTACTATGCTGCTGTTATTATGCTGCTGTTATGGTATGCTGCTGTTATTATGCTGCTGTTACTATGCTGCTGTTACTATGCTGCTGTAATGACCTGCTGCTGTTATTATGCTGCTGTTACTATGCTGCTGTTACTATGGCTGCTGTTACTTATGCTGCTGTTACTATGCTGCTGTTACTATGCTGCTGTTACTATGCTGCTGTTACTATGCTGCTGTTACTATGCTGCTGTTACTATGCTGCTGTAATGGCTTGCTGCTGTTACTATGCTGCTGTTACTATGCTGCTGTTACTATGCTGCTGTTATGGTATGCTGCTGTTACTATGCTGTTACTATGCTGCTGTTACTATGCTGCTGTTACTATGCTGCTGTTACTATGCTGCTGTTACTATGCTTGTTACTGTAATGGCTTGCTGCTGTTACTATGCTGCTGTTACTATGCTGCCGTTACTATGCTGCTGTAATGGCTTGCTGCTGTTACTAGTGCTGCTGTTACTATGCTGCTGTTACTATGCTGTTACTATGCTGATGTAATGGCTTGCTGCTGTTACTATGCTGCTGTTACTATGCTGCTATTACTATGCTGCTGTAATGGCTTGCTGCTGTTACTATGCTGCTGTTACTATGCTGCTGTTACTATGCTGCTGTTACTATGCTGCTGTAATGGCTTGCTGCTGTTACTATGCTGCTGTTACTTTGCTGCTGTTACTATGCTGCTGTAATGGCTTGCTGCTGTTATTATGCTGCTGTTATTATGCTGCTGTTACTATGCTGCTGTTACTATGCTGCTGTTACTATGCTGCTGTTACTATGCTGCTGTTACTATGCTGCTGTTACTATGCTGCTGTTACTATGCTGCTGTTACTATGCTGCTGTAATGGTATGCTGCTGTTACTATGCTGCTGTTATTATGCTGCTGTTACTATGCTGCTGTTATTATGCTGCTGTTACTATGCTGCTGTTACTTATGCTGCTGTTACTATGTTGCTGTAATGACCTGTTGTTACTTATGCTGCTGTTACTATGCTGCTGTTACTATGCTGCTGTTACTATGCTGCTGTTATTATGGCTTGTCAGCTGTTACTATGCTGCTGTTACTATGGCTTGTTACTATGCTGCTGTTACTATGCTGCTGTTACTATGCTGCTGTAATGGTTTGTTGCTGTTACTATGCTGCTGCTGCTGTTACTATGCTGCTGTAATGGTTTGTTGCTGTTACTATGCTGCTGTTAATGGCTTGCTGCTGTTAATGGCTGTTACTATGCTGCTGTTACTATGCCACTGTTACTATGCTGCTGTAATGGCTTGCTGCTGTTACTATGCTGCTGTTACTATGCTGCTGTTACTATGCTGCTGTAATGGCTATGCTGCTGTTACTATGCTGCTGTTACTATGCTGCTGTTACTATGCTGCTGTAATGGCTGTTACTGCTGCTGTTACTATGCTGCTGTTACTATGCTGCTGTTACTATGCTGCTGTTACTATGCTGCTGTAATGGCTTGTTGCTGTTACTATGCTGCTGTTACTTATGCTTATTACTATGCTGCTGTTACTATGCTGCTGTTACTATGCTGCTGTTACTATGCTGCTGTAATGGCTTTGCTGCTGTTACTATGCTGCTATTACTATGCTGCTGTAATGGCCTTGCTGTTACTATGCTGTGTTACTATGCTGCTGTTACTATGCTGCTGTTACTATGCTGCTGTTACTATGCTGCTGTTACTATGCTGCTGTTACTGGTGCTGCTGTTACTATGCTGTTGCTGTAATGGTTTGTTGCTGTTACTATGCTGCTGTTACTATGCTGCTGTTACTATGCTGCTGTTACTATGCTGCTGTTACTATGCTGCTGTAATGGTTTGTTGCTGTTACTATGCATGCTGTAATGGTTTGCTGCTGTTACTGTTACTATGCTGCTGTTACTAATGGCCTGCTGCTGTTACTATGCTGCTGTTATGCTGCCGTTACTGCTGCTGTTACTATGCTGCTGTAATGGCTTGCTGCTGTTACTATGCTGCTGTTACTATGCTGCTGTAATGGCTTGCTGCTGTTACTATGCTGCTGTTACTATGCTGCTGTTACTATGCTGCTGTAATGGCCTGCTGCTGTTACTATGCTGCTGTTACTATGCTGCACTGTTACTATGCTGCTGTTACTATGCTGCTGTTACTATGCTGCTGTAACTTGTTGCTGTTACTATGCTGCTGTTACTATGCTGCTGTAATGGCCTGCTGCTGCTTACTATGCTGTTGTTACTATGCTGCTGTTACTATGCTGCTGTTACTATGCTGCTGTTACTATGCTGCTGTTACTTATGCTGCTGTTACTATGCTGCTGTTATATGCTGCTGTTACTATGCTGCTGTTACTATGCTGCTGTTACTATGCTGCTGTTACATTATGCTGCTGTTACTTATGCTGCTGTTACTATGCTGCTGTTACTATGCTGCTGTTACTATGCTGCTGTTACTATGCTGCTGTTACTATGCTGCTGTTACTATGCTGCTGTTACTATGCTGCTGTTGGCTTGCTGCTGTTATTATGCTGCTGTTGGCTTGCTGCTGTTATTATGCGTTGCTGTTACTATGCTGCTGTTACTATGCTGCTGTTATATGCTGTAATGGCTTGCTGCTGTTACTATGCTGCTGTTACTATGCTGCTGTTACTATGCTGCTGTTACTATGCTGCTGTTACTATGCTGCTGTAATGGTTTGCTGTTACTATGCTGCTGTAATGTTACTATGCTGCTGTAATGGCTTGCTGCTGTTACTATGCCGCTGTTACTATGCTGCTGTTACTATGCTGCTGTAATGGCTGCTTGTTACTATGCTGCTGTTACTATGCTGCTGTTACTATGCTGCTGTTACTTATGCTGCTGTAATGGCTTGGTTGCTGTTACTATGCTGCTGTTACTATGGCTTGCTATTACTATGCTGCTGTAATGGCTTGCTGCTGTTACTATGCTGCTGTTACTATGCTGCTGTTATTATGCTGCTGTTACTATGCTGCTGTTACTATGCTGCTGTTATTATGCTGCTGTTACTATGCTGCTGTTGGCTTGCTGCTGTTACTATGCTGCTGTTACTATGCTGTTACTATGCTTAATTACTGCTGCTTACTATGCTGCTGTTACTATGCTGCTGTTACTATGCTGCTGTAATGGCTTGCTGCTGTTACTATGCTGCTGTTACTATGCTGTGTAATGGCCGTTGCTGTTACTATGCTGCTGTTACTATGTGCTGCTGTAATGGCTTGTTGCTGTTACTATGCTGCTGTTACTATGCTGCTGTTATTATGCTGCTGTTATGGCTATGCTGCTGTTACTATGCTGCTGTTACTATGTTGCTGTTACTATGCTGCTGTTATTATGCTGTTGTTACTATGCTGCTGTTACTATGCTGCTGTTATTATGCTGCTGTTACTATGCTGCTGTTACTATGCTGCTGTAATGGCTTGCTGCTGTTACTATGCTGCTGTTACTATGCTGCTGTTACTTACTATGCTGCTGTAATGGCTTGCTGCTGTTACTTATGCTGCTGTTACTATGCTGCTGTTACTATGCTGCTGTTACTATGCTGCTGTTACTATGCTGCTGTTATTATGCTGCTGTTATTATGCTGCTTGTTAATATGCTGGGTTACTATGCTGCTGTAATGGCTTGCTGCTGTTACTATGCTGCTGTTACTATGCTGCTGTAATGGCCTGCTGCTGTTACTATGCTGTTGTTACTATGCTGCTGTTACTATGCTGTGTAATGGCTATGCTGCTGTTACTGCTGCTGTTACTATGCCGTGCAATGGCTTGCTGCTGTTACTATGCTGCTGTTACTATGCTGCTGTTACTATGCTGCTGTAATGGCTTGCTGCTGTTACTATGCCGCTGTTATTAGCTGGTTGTTACTATGCTGCTGTTACTATGCTGCTGTTATTATGCCGCTGTTACTATGCCGCTGTTACTATGCTGCTGTTACTATGCTGCTGTTACTATGCTGCTGTTACTATGCTGCTGTTACTATGCTGCTGTAATGGTTTGTTGCTGTTACTATGCTGCTGTAATGGCTTGCTGCTGTTACTATGCTGCTGTTACTATGCTGCTGTTACTATGCTGCTGTTACTATGCTGCTGTAATGGCTTGCTGCTGTTACTATGCTGCTGTTACCATGCCGCTGTTACTATGCTGTTACTATGCTTTACTATGCTGCTGTTACTATGCTGCTGTTATATTATGCTGCTGTTACTATGCTGCTGTTATATGCTGCTGTTACTTGCTGCTGTTACTATGCTGCTGTAATGGCTTGCTGCTGTTACTATGCTGCTGTTATTATGCTGCTGTTAATGGTTTAAGGTTGTTACTATGCTGCTGTTACTTATGTGCTGTTACTATGCTGCTGTTACTATGCTGCTGTTATTATGCTGCTGTTACTATGCTGCTGTTACTATGCTGCTGTAATTGCTTGCTGCTGTTACTATGCTGCTGTTACTTATGCTGCTGTTACTATGCTGCTGTTACTATGCTGCTGTAATGGCTATGCTGCTGTTACTATGCTGCTGTTACTAATGCTGCTGTTACTATGCTGCTGTTACTATGCTGCTGTTACTATGGCTTGCCGTTACTATGCTGTTATTATGCTGCTGTTACTATGCTGCTGTTACTATGCTGCTGTTACTATGCTGCTGTTACTATGCTGCTGTTATTATGCTGCTGTTGTACTTTATGTTGCTGTTACTATGCTGCTGTTATTATGCTGCTGTTACTATGCTGCTGTTACTATGCTGCTGTTACTATGTTGCTGTTACTATGCTGCTGTTACTGTTATGCTGCTGTTACTATGCTGCTGTTACTATGCTGCTGTTACTTTGCTGCTGTTACTATGCTGCTGTTACTATGCTGTTTACTTATGCTGCTGTTACTATGCTGCTGTTACTATGCTGCTGTTACTATGCTGCTTGTTACTATGCTGTTATTATTATGCTGCTGTTACTATGCTGCTGTTACTATGCTGCTGTAATGGCTTGCTGCTGTTACTATGCTGCTGTAATGGCTTGCTGCTGTTACTATGCTGCTGTTATTATGCTGCTGTTATTATGCTGCTGTTACTATGCTGCTGTTACTATGCTGCTGTTACTATGCTGCTGTTACTATGCTGCTGCGCCACTATGCTGCTGTTATTATGCTGCTGTTACTATGTTGCCGCTGCTGTACTATGCTGCTGTTACTATGCTGCTGTTACTGGATGCTGCTGTTACTATGCTGCTGTTACTATGCTGCTGTTACTATGCTGCTGTTAATATGCTGCTGTTATGGTTTGCTGCTGTTACTATGCTGCTGTTATTATGCTGTTACTATGCTGCTGTTACTATGCTGCTGTTATTATGCTGCTGTTATTATGCTGCTGTTATTATGCTGCTGTTACTATGCTGCTGTAATGGTATGCTGATGTTACTATGCTGCTGTAATGGCTTGCTGCTGTTACTATGCTGCTGTTACTTATTATGCTGCTGTTATTATGCTATGCTGCTATGCTGCTGTTACTATGCTGCTGTTACTATGCTGCTGTTATTATGCTGCTGTTACTATGCTGCTGTTATTATGCTGCTGTTACTATGCTGCTGTTACTATGCTGCTGTTACTATGCTGCTTTTATTATGCTGCTGTTACTATGCTGCTGTTACTATGCTGCTGTTACTATGCTGCTGTAATGGCTTGCTGCTGTTACTATGCTGCTGTTACTATGCTGCTGTTACTATGCTGCTGTAATGGCTTGCTGCTGTTACTATGCTGCTGTTATTATGCTGCTGTTACTATGCTGCTGTTACTATGCTGCTGTTACTATGCTGCTGTTATTATGCTGCTGTTACTATGCTGCTGTTACTATGCTGCTGTAATGGCTTGCTGCTGTTACTATGCTGCTGTAATGGCTTGCTGCTGTTACTATGTTGCTGTTACTATGCTGCTGTTATTATGCTGCTGTTATTATGCTGATGTTACTATGTTAATATGCTGCTGTTACTTTTGCTGTTACTATGCTGTTAATGCTGCTTTATTATGCTGCTGTTACTATGCTGCTGTTACTATGCTGCTGTTATTATGCTGCTGTTACTATGCTGATGTTACTATGCTGCTGTTACTATGCTGCTGTTACTATGCTGCTGTTACTATGCTGCTGTTACTATGCTGCTGTTATTATGCTGCTGTTACTATGCTGATGTTACTATGCTGCTGTTATTATGCTGCTGTTACTATGCTGCTGTTACTATGCTGATGTTACTATGCTGCTGTTATTATGCTGCTGTTACTATGCTGCTGTTACTATGCTGCTGTTATTATGCTGCTGTTACTATGCTGCTGTTACTATGCTGCTGTAATGGCTTGCTGCTGTTACTATGCTGCTGTTACTATGCTGCTGTTACTATGCTGCTGTAATGGCTTGCTGCTGTTACTATGCTGCTGTTATTATGCTGCTGTTACTATGCTGCTGTTACTATGCTGCTGTTACTATGCTGCTGTTATGGCTATGCTGCTGTTACTATGCTGCTGTTATTATGCTGTTACTATGCTGCTGTTACTATGCTGCTGTAATGGCTTGCTGCTGTTACTATGCTGCTGTAATGGCTTGCTGCTGTTACTTATGCTGTTACTATGCTGCTGTTACTTATGCTGCTGTTATTATGCTGCTGTTACTATGCTGCTGTTACTATGCTGCTGTTACTATGCTGCTGCTGATGTTACTATGCTGCTGTAATGGCTACTGCTGCTGTTATTATGCTGCTGTTACTATGTTGCTGTTATGCTGTTACTATGCCGCTTACTTATGCTGCTGTTACTATGCTGCTGTTATTATGCTGCTGTTACTATGCTGCTGTTATTATGCTGCTGTTACTATGCTGCTGTAATGGCTATGCTGCTGTTACTATGCTGCTGTTACTATGCTGCTGTTACTATGCTGCTGTTATTATGCTATTATGCTGCTGTTACTATGCTGCTGTTACTATGCTGCTGTTACTATGCTGCTGTTAATGGCTTGCTGCTGTTACTATGCTGCTGTTATTATGCTGCTGTTACTATGCTGCTGTTACTATGCTGCTGTTACTATGCTGCTGTTGGCTTGCTGCTGTTACTATGCTGCTGTTATTATGCTGCTGTTATGCTGCTGTTATGGTATGCTGCTGTTACTATGCTGCTGTTATTATGCTGCTGTTACTATGCTGCTGTTACTATGCTGCTGTTACTATGCTGCTGTAATGGCTTGCTGCTGTTACTATGCTGCCGTTATTATGCTTGCTGTTACTGCTGCTGTTACTGCTGTAATGGCTTGTTACTATGCTGCTGTTATTATGCTGCTGTTACTATGCTGCTGTTACTATGCTGCTGTTACTATGCTGCTGTTATTATGCTGCTGTTACTATGCTGCTGTTACTATGCTGCTGTTGGCTTGCTGCTGTTATTATGCTGCTGTTACTATGCTGCTGTTACTATGCTGCTGTAATGGCTATGCTGCTGTTACTATGCTGCTGTTACTATGCTGCTGTTATTATGCTGCTGTTATTATGCTGCTGTTACTATGCTGCTGTTATTATGCTGCTGTTATTATGCTGCTGTTACTATGCTGCTGTTACTATGCTGCTGTTATTATGCTGCTGTTACCATGCTGGCTATGTTGTTATTATGCTGCTGTTACTATGCTGCTGTTGTTACTATGCTGCTGCTATACGTTATGCTGCTGTTATTATGCTGCTGTTATTATGCTGCTGTTATTATGCTGCTGTTATTATGCTGCTGTTACTATGCTGCTGTTACTTATGCTGCTGTTACTGTTACTATGCTGCTGTTACTATGCTGCTGTAATGGCTTGCTGCTGTTACTTATGCTGCTGTTACTATGCTGCTGTTATTATGCTTACTATGCTGTTACTATGCTGCTGTTACTATGTTACTATGCTGTTATTATGCTGCTGTTACTATGCTGCTGTTACTATGCTGCTGTTATTATGCTGCTGTTACTATGCTGCTGTTACTATGCTGCTGTTACTATGCTGCTGTTATTATGCTGCTGTTATTATGCTGCTGTTACTATGCTGCTGTTATTATGCTGTTATTATGCTGTTACTGCTGCTGTTACTATGCTGCTGTTACTATGCTGCTGTTACTATGCTGCTGTTACTATGCTGCTGTTATTATGCTGTTACTATGCTGCTGTTATTATGCTGCTGTTATTATGCTGCTGTTACTATGCTGCTGTTACTATGCTGCTGTTACTATGCTGCTGTTACTATGCTGCTGTTACTATGCTGCTGTTACTATGCTGCTGTTACTATGCTGCTGTTACTATGCTGCTGTTATTATGCTGCTGTTACTATGCTGCTGTTACTATGCTGCTGTTACTATGCTGCTGTTACTATGCTGCTGTTACTATGCTGCTGTTACTATGCTGCTGTTATTATGCTGCTGTTATTATGCTGCTGTTACTATGCTGTAATGACCTGCTGTTTACTATGCTGCTGTTACTATGCTGCTGTTACTATGCTGCTGTTACTATGCTGCTGTTACTATGCTGCTGTTACTATGCTGCTGTTATGACTATGCTGCTGTTACTATGCTGTTACTATGCTGCTGTTACTATGCTGCTGTTACTATGCTGCTGTTATTATGCTGCCGTGTTACTATGCCGCTGTTATTATGCTGCTGTTACTATGCTGTAATGTTAATATGCTGCTGTTACTATGCTGCTGTAATGGCTTGCTGCTGTTACTATGCCGTTGCTGTTACTATGCTGCTGTATTATGCTGCTGTTACTATGCTGCTGTTGACCTGCTGCTGTTACTATGCTGCTGTTACTATGCTGCTGTTATTATGCTGCTGTTACTATGCTGCTGTTACTATGCTGCTGTTACTATGCTGCTGTTATATGCTGTTGTTACTATGCTGCTGTTATGCTATGCTGCTGTTACTATGCTGCTGTTACTATGCTGCTGCTTATTATGCTGCTGTTACTATGCTGCTGTTACTATGCTGCTGTTATTATGCTGCTGTTATTATGCTGCTGTTACTATGCTGCTGTTACTATGCTGCTGTTATTATGCTGCTGTTACTATGCTGCTGTTACTATGCTGCTGTTACTTATGCTGCTGTTACTATGCTGCTGTTATTATGCTGATGTTACTATGCTGCTGTTATTATGCTGTTATTATGCTGCTGTTACTATGTTACTATGCTGTTACTATGCTGCTGTTATATGCTGCTGTTATTATGCTGCTGTTATTATGCTGCTGTTATGCTGATGTTACTTGCTGCTGTTATTATGCTACTGCTGCTGTTACTATGCTGCTGTTACTATGCTGCTGTTACTATGCTGCTGTTATTATGCTGCTGTTACTATGCTGCTGTTACTATGCTGCTGTTACTATGCTGCTGTTACTTATGCTGCTGTTACTATGCTGCTGTTACTACTATGCTGCTGTTACTATGCTGCTGTTACTATGCTGCTGTTATTATGCTGCTGTTATTATGCTGCTGTTACTATGCTGCTGTTACTATGCTGCTGTTACTATGCTGCTGTTACTATGCTGCTGTTACTATGCTGCTGTTATTATGCTGCTGTTACTATGCTGCTGTTACTATGCTGCTGTTACTATGCTGCTGTTACTATGCTGCTGTTAATGGCTTTATTATGCTGCTGTTACTATGCTGCTGTTACTATGCTGCTGTTACTATGCTGCTATTATGCTGCTGTTACTGTTACTATGCTGCTGTTACTATGCTGCTGTTAATGCTGCTGTAATGACCTGCTGTTTACTATGCTGCTGTTACTATGCTGCTGTAATGGCCTATGCTGCTGTTACTATGCTGCTGTTACTATGCTGCTGTTAATATGCTGCTGTTACTATGCTGCTGTTACTATGCTGCTGTTACTATGCTGCTGTAATGGTTTGTTGCTGTTACTATGCTGCTGTAATGGCTTGCTGCTGTTACTATGCTGCTATGCTGCTGTTACTATGCTGCTGTTATGGCTTTGCTGCTGTTACTATGCTTGCTGCTTTACTATGCTGCTGTTACTATGCTGCTGTTACTATGCTGCTGTTGGCTATGCTGCTGTTACTATGTCATTGTTACTATGCTGCTGTAATGGCTGCTGCTGTTACTATGCTGCTGTTACTATGCTGCTGTTACTATGCTGCTGTAACTTGCTGCTGTTACTATGCTGCTGTAATGGCCTGCTGCTGTTACTATGCTGCTGCTGCTGTTACTATGCTGCTGTTACTATGCTGCTATTACTATGCTGCTGTAATGGCTATGCTATGCTGTAACTATGCTGCTGTTACTGCTGCTGTAATGGCTTGCTATGCTGCTGTAACTATGCTGCTGTTACTATGCTGCTGTTACTATGCTGCTGTAATGGCTATGCTGCTGTTACTATGCTGCTGTTACTATGCTGCTGTAATGGCCTGCTGCTGTTACTATGCTGCTGTTACTATGCTGCTGTAACTATGCTGCTGTAATGGCTTGCTGCAGTTACTATGCTGCTGTTACTATGCTGCTGCTGTAAAGGCTTGCTGCTGTACATTTTGACTGCTTTCTATAGTATGTTTCTTTGTGTTTTCAGAACAGTGAGCCCTGAGCTAAAATCCTACGCTCTTGGAGTTCTGTTTCTGGGCCTGAGACTACTAGGTAGGAGATCACTGTAATCAATAACATGTTTCTGGGCCTGAGACTACGAGGTAGGAGATCACTGTCATCAATAACATGTTTCTGGGCCTGAGACTACGAGGTAGGAGATCACTGTCATCAATAACATGTTTCTGGGCCTGAGACTACTAGGTAGGAGATCACTGTCATCAATAACATGTTTCTGGGCCTGAGACTACTAGGTAGGAGATCACTGTCATCAATAACATGTTTCTGGGCCTGAGACTACTAGGTAGGAGATCACTGTCATCAATAGCATGTTTCTGGGCCTGAGAATACTAGGTAGGAGATCACTGTCATCAATAACATGTTTCTGGGCCTGAGACTACTAGGTAGGAGATCACTGTCATCAATAACATGTTTCTGGGCCTGAGACTACTAGGTAGGAGATCACTGTCATCAATAACATGTTTCTGGGCCTGAGACTACTAGGTCGGAGATGACTGTCATCAATAACATGTTTCTGGGCCTGAGACTACTAGGTAGGAGATCACTGTCATCAATAACATGTTTCTGGGCCTGAGACTACTAGGTAGGAGATCACTGTCATCAATAACATGGCTTTTATTCCATTGTTTATGTACAATACAAACCAAGCTGAATCCATTACATGTAATGTTAGCTATACTGTATGTGTTTAAGTATGATGGCTGATCTATTGTTTGCATTTTCAAGCCACAATGAACCAAGCAAACCAGACAATCACAGCATCTAAGGTTTGGGTCTAATGTCTGATCTATGTTCCCTCTCCTCCCAGGTTTCATCCCTCCCCCTCTGATCTTCGGCATGGGCATCGACTCCACCTGCCTGTTCTGGTCCACAGTCTGTGGAGACAAGGGAGCCTGCATGCTGTACGACAACGTGGCCTATCGACACCTCTACGTGAGTATCGCCATCGCTCTCAAGTCCACCGCCTTCATCCTTTACACCACCACTTGGCAGTGTCTCCGGACCAACTATAAGAAATACATTAAGAACAGTGAAGGCTACCTGACTCCCACCCAGCTGTTTGCCTCTAACGTGACTCTGGACAACCTGGGCAAGGAGATCACCCAGAACCCAGGCAACCGGACAACATTTATATATAACCTGGAGGAACCAGAGATGAGTTATAACATGGAGTCTGTTTTATAGTTTCTCCAAGACCCGGGGGCCGACTAACAGGCTGGCTGCCTGTCTGGCAAGCTAACTAACTGGCTGGCTGCCTGACTGGAAAGCTGGCTGACTGCCTGACTGGCAAGCTAACCTACTGGCTGGCTGCCTGACTGGTAAGCTAACCTACTGGCTGGCTGCCTGACTGGCAAGCTGGCTGACTGGCTGGCTGCCTGACTGGCAAGCTAATCTACTGGCTGGCTGCCTGACTGGCAAGCTAACCTACTGGCTGGCTGCCTGACTGGCAAGCTGGCTGACTGGTTGGCTGGCTGACTGGTTGGCTGCCTGACTGGCAAGCTAATCTACTGGCTGGCTGCCTGACTGGCAAGCTGGCTGACTAGCTGGCTGCCTGACTGGCAAGCTGGCTGACTGGCTGGCTGGCTGCCTGACTGCAAGCTAACTGGCTGGCTAACTGGCTGGCTGGCTGACTGGCAAGCTAACTGGCTGGCTGGCAAGCTAACTGGCTTTCTGGCTGACTGGCAAGCTAACTGGCTGGCTTGCTGGCTGACTGCTGTTGCCATCACAACACACTACTATTCACTCTTTATTCTGGTCTTTAATAGACATTTCTGATCAGTTTTATCCACATTAACAGGTCTCCTCCTGGGATGATTGTTCTGAGCCAGACAACACAGTGGTAGTACTGGCTGGGTAGAATTCAGTGGTTTTTGTCAGGGCCACAGGAGGTGGAGTTGTTGTCGTCTGTCATGTGTTGTCCTCTCTGGGTGCACATAGACAGGGTCAGTCCTGACCTAATCCACCTCAGAGTGTCTGTTCTCCTCAGCTCTACATATCATAGGAAATCTCTTTCAGTTCCAACCAGTCCCAATGAACATATGAAAGCATCCCCACTAGATCATCTGAATGATTTCGGCTTATGATTGTCTTTTTATTCTGACTGGTTGTTTGGTCCTCGTCCATCCTCTTAAAGGAGGGGCTAGTTGAACCTGCCATTAAACCAATGTTTCATTTGACAGACAGGTTTACCAGCAGGCTAGTGGGTTAGCAGGTTAGAGTTCCACCACAGATGATAGACAGGTTTACCAGCAGGCTAGTGGGTTAGCAGGTTAGAGTTCCACCACAGATGATAGACAGGTTTACCAGCAGGCTAGTGGGTTAGCAGGTTAGAGTTCCACCACAGATGATAGACAGGTTTACCAGCAGGCTAGTGGGTTTGCAGGTTAGAGTTCCACCAAATCAAATCAAATCAAATTTTATTTGTCACATACACATGGTTAGCAGATGTTAATGCGAGTGTAGCGAAATGCTTGTGCTTCTAGTTCCGACAATGCAGTAATAACCAACAAGTAATCTAACTAACAATTCCTAAACTACTGTCTTATACACAGTGTAAGGGGATAAAGAATATGTACATAAGGATATATGAATGAGTGATGGTACAGAGCAGCATAGGCAAGATACAGTAGATGGTATCGAGTACAGTATATACATATGAGATGAGTATGTAAACAAAGTGGCATAGTTAAAGTGGCTAGTGATACATGTATTACATAAGGATGCAGTCGATGATATAGAGTACAGTATATACGTATGCATATGAGATGAATAATGTAGGGTAAGTAACATTATATAAGGTAGCATTGTTTAAAGTGGCTAGTGATATATTTACATCATTCCCATCAATTCCCATTATTAAAGTGGCTGGAGTTGAGTCAGTGTCAGTGTGTTGGCAGCAGCCACTCAATGTTAGTGGTGGCTGTTTAACAGTCTGATGGCCTTGAGATAGAAGCTGTTTTTCAGTCTCTCGGTCCCAGCTTTGATGCACCTGTACTGACCTCGCCTTCTGGATGATAGCGGGGTGATCAGGCAGTGGCTCGGGTGGTTGATGTCCTTGATGATCTTTATGGCCTTCCTGTAACATCGGGTGGTGTAGGTGTCCTGGAGGGCAGGTAGTTTGCCCCCGGTGATGCGTTGTGCAGACCTCACTACCCTCTGGAGAGCCTTACGGTTGAGGGCGGGGCAGTTGCCGTACCAGGCGGTGGTAGTAGGACAGAGTACCAAGGGATGTAGGACCATGTTATAGTAGGACCAGTTTATAGTAGGACCATGTTATAGTAGGACCATGTTATAGTAGGACAGAGTACCAAGGGATGTAGGACCAGGTTATAGTAGGACCAGGTTATAGTAGGACAGAGTACCAAGGGATGTAGGACCAGGTTATAGTAGGACCAGGTTATATTAGGACCATGTTATAGTAGGACCAGGTTATATTAGGACCAGGTTATAGTAGGACCAGGTTATAGTAGGACCAGGTTATAGTAGGACCATGTTGTAGTAGGACTAGGTTAAAGTTGGACCAGGTTATAGTAGGACCAGGTTATAGAAGGACCAGGTTATAGTAGGACAGAGTACCAAGGGATGTAGGACCAGGTTATAGTAGGACCAGGTTATAGTAGGACATAGTACCAAGGGATGTAGGACCATGTTATAGTAGGACCAGGTTATAGTAGGACCAGTTTATAGTAGGACCATGTTATAGTAGGACCATGTTATAGTAGGACCAGGTTATAGTAGGACCAGGTTATAGTAGGACCATGTTATAGTAGGACCAGGTTATAGTAGGACCATGTTATAGTAGGACCAGGTTATAGTAGGACAGAGTACCAAGGGATGTAGGACCAGGTTATAGTAGGACCAGGTTATAGTAGGACAGAGTACCAAGGGATGTAGGACCAGGTTATAGTAGGACCAGGTTATAGTAGGACAGAGTACCAAGGGATGTAGGACCATGTTATAGTAGGACCATGTGATAGTAGGACCAGGTTATATTAGGACCATGTTATAGTAGGACCATGTTATATTAGGACCAGGTTATAGTAGGACCAGGTTATATTAGGACCAGGTTATAGTAGGACCAGGTTATAGTAGGACAGAGTACCAAGTGATGTAGGACCAGGTTATAGTAGGACCATGTGATAGTAGGACCAGGTTATATTAGGACCATGTTATAGTAGGACCAGGTTATAGTAGGACCAGGATATATTAGGACCAGGTTATAGTAGGACCAGGTTATAGTAGGACCAGGTTATAGTAGGACCAGGTTATAGAAGGACCAGGTTATAGAAGGACCAGGTTATAGTAGGACAGAGTACCAAGGGATGTAGGACCAGGTTATAGTAGGACCAGGTTATAGTAGGACAGAGTACCAAGGGATGTAGGACCATGTTATAGTAGGACCAGGTTATAGTAGGACCAGTTTATAGTAGGACCATGTTATAGTAGGACCATGTTATAGTAGGACCAGGTTATAGTAGGACCATGTTATAGTAGGACCAGGTTATAGTAGGACCATGTTATAGTAGGACCAGGTTATAGTAGGACAGAGTACCAAGGGATGTAGGACCAGGTTATAGTAGGACCAGGTTATAGTAGGACAGAGTACCAAGGGATGTAGGACCAGGTTATAGTAGGACAGAGTACCAAGGGATGTAGGACCAGGTTATAGTAGGACCAGGTTATAGTAGGACCAAGGCCCAACTCAGGCCTACATTCAATCAGATCAGCGTTAAAGCCATACTGCCAATTTCTGGCATTTTTTTCTGCTTCCCCAGAGTCAGATTAATTTGTGGATACCATTTCTATGTCTCGGCAGTATGGAGGAAGTTGGAGGTCATTTTGCGAGCCAATGCTAACTAGCGTTAGCAAAATGACTGGAACTCTACTGTACTTGTAAACTTCCATTCATTGGAAGTCATTGGAAGAATTGGTGCATCCTATGGCAATGTCTGTGATAGGTATAACGCTGGGAGCCGCTTGTGGATGTGACTGTTCCAATGCACACCTCCAACATCGCCTAAACAAAAAAATGATGTGGGTTAACACTGATCTGATAGAATCTAGGGCTCATTTAGATGGTGAACTCTGTGTTACTGTGGGTTAACACTGATCTGATAGAATCTAGTGCTCATTTAGATGGTGAACTCTGTGTTACTGTGGGTTAACACTGATCTGATAGAATCTAGGGCTCATTTAGATGGTGAACCCTGTGTTACTGTGGGTTAACACTGATCTGATAGAATCTAGGGCTCAGTGTAGTGACCTGGGGCCTCATTTAAATGGTGAACTCTGATCAAATCAAATCGTATTTGTCACATGCGCCGAATACAAGTGTAGACCTTACTGTGAAATGCTTACTTACAAGCCCTTAACAAACAGTGCAGTTCAAGAAGAGTTAAGAAAATATTTACCAAAAAAACGAAAGTAAAAAATAGTTTAAAAAAACACAATAACATAACTATAACAAGGCTATATACAGGGGGTACCGGTACCGAGTCAGTGTGCGGGGATACAGTTTAGAGATAATTTGTACATGTAGGTAGGGGTGAAGTGACTATGCATAGATAATAAACAGTGAGTAGCAGCAGTGTACAAAACAAATGGAGGGGGTCAATGTAAATAGTCCGGTGGCCATTTGATTAATAGTTCAGCAGTCTTATGGCTTGGGGGTAGAAGCTGTTAAGGAGCCTTTGGCCCTTGACTTGCCGTGCGGTAGCAAAGAGAACAGTCTATGACTTGGGTGACTGGAGTCTCTGACGATTTTATGGGCTTTGCTCTGACACTACCTATTATATTGGTCCTAGATTGCAGGAAGCTTGGCCCCAGTGATGTACTGGGCTGTACTCACTACCCTCTGTAGCGCCATACCAGGCAGTGATGCAACCGGTCAGGATGCTCTCATTGGTGCAGCTGTAGAACTTGTTGAGGATCTGGGGACCCATGTCAAATCTTTTCAGTCTCCTGAGAGGGAAAAGGTTTTGTCGTGTCCTCTTCACGACTGTCTTGATGTGTGTGGACCATGATAGATCATTGGTGATGTGGACACCAAGGAAATTGAAAGTCTCAGCCCGCTCCACTACAGCCCCGTTGATGTTAATGGGGACCTGTTCGGCCCGCCTTTTCCTATAGTTCACAATCAGCTCCTTTGTCTTGCTCACATTGAGGGAGAGGTTGTTGTCCTGCACCACACTGCCAGGTCTCTGACCTCCTCCCTATAGGCTGTTTCATCGTTGTCTGTGATCAGGCCTACCACTGTTGTGTCATCAGAAAACTTAATGATGGTGTTGGAGTCTATGCTATTCTAACCCTAGCCTTGCCTCAAACTGCCGCTTTTATGGGTCAGAATATAATGATGTAATTACGTGGGGGTGATCTCCGGGGATTCTCTGAGTGGACTGTTCCGTTGTTCGACGACGCACTTCTCCTGCGCACCTCGTTGCTCGTCCTCCCGGTGTCCGTGTCCCTTAGGAGTCTGTCACCCCCCTTTTATCTGTATATAACTTGTAAAATATGACATGATTGTATGTTCATTGTAAATACATTAAATACTATTTTAGTTTTTACTATGCCTTGTTGGTCCTCCTTACTGCAACACAGTATTTATAGGCTACTGTCTGTTGATGTTCTATTACAGTATTATACTAGAAATAATATATTAAGTTCCTGTTGAAAAATATGTTATATTGAACAATATATTGTTATTGTTCAATAAAAAGAGAAGTTTCTGTTTATGACATACAGTATTTTCCCTTCCTGTCCGGCAGATGGCATTGTTGGGCATATGAAAGGAGCTCTTCCATCCATCCCCTCTTACAGTCATACAGCCTCTTACAGTCAACCTCTTACAGTCATACAGCCTCTTACAGTCAACCTCTTACAGTCATACAGCCTCTTACAGTCAACCTCTTACAGTCATACAGCCTCTTACAGTCAACCTCTTACAGTCATACAGCCTCTTACAGTCAACCTCTTACAGTCATACAGCCTCTTACAGTCAACCTCTTACAGTCATACTAAGGTTGGGATTCAATCCCATGGCCCCTTTTCGGCTATGCACCATTTAAAATAAATGTTACCATGGTAACATTACCATGATTAAATTCATAGCAAACACTATCTATCAGACAAGATAGATAATGACATTATAATAACATAGATAAATAATGACAGTATAATAACGTTTTTTTTCACCTTTATTTAACCAGGTAAGCTAGTTGAGAACAAGTTCTCATTTACAACTGATACCTGGCCAAGATAAAGCAAAGCAGTGCGACACAAACAACAACACAGAGTTACACATGGAATAAACAAGTGTACAGTCCAATTTAAAATATATATAATATAGATTGACAATGACATAATAACATAGATAATGACATTGTAATAATCTAAATAGATAATGACATATTATAATACCATAGACTGATAATGACATAATAACAGATCGATAATGACAATATAGTAACATAGATAGATAATGGCATGTTATAATAACAGATAGACAATGACATTCTAATAATATATCGATAATGATATAGATAGATAATGACATAATAATATACATAGATAATGACATGTTATTATAGCATAGATAGATAATGACATTATAATAATATAGATAGATAGGTAATGACATTATAATAATATAGATAATGACATGAGATTATGGCCCAGGGTGGTCTAGCGGTTTAACCCACTGCCTCCTATACATGTAACGTTAGCTAGCGCACAGTACGCTTTAAACTGCAATGAAAATTACTTTCTGACAAAATTAGAAACTTGGAATAACTGAAAATGTAGCTAGACTCTGACCCGTATATATGGGTGAACGCTTTACGGTAGACTGGAAATATTTAACTCTGTTCTGTTTGTAGCTACATCTTGTTTGGCAGCGGTTGTGTCAAGTCACTCCGGTTCACACTGACCGGGGCATGTACAGAAAGTAGCCAATCACTTTTTCCAAATGATCTGTTGATAGTGCCTGCTAAATTCAGGGCATAAAAGTAGCAAAACTTTTGTAGTTCTCGATGGCTAACGTTATATCTTTCAAAAACAGCATGGTAGAAAGGACTATTAACACATACTGAGCAGCTCACGTTATAGACAGAAGCATGCGACAATCCAAACTCTTCTCCCGGCAAATCCAGCTCATCCAATATCTCAGCCAAACATGGCTAGCGGGAAGGTTCCTCGCTTTTTCCGTGGCTAAACCAAATAGGCTCGTAATTTAACAATTTTATTTGTATTTATGTCTGTCGGAACATTGTTAATTAAATGACATTGAACCAACATCGAATAGATGTTGAATTGGGTCACTCATTCTAATTCTAGAGGGTTCAGGCGAGATTCATTCTGGAACCGTGGAAGGGCCACATTCCAGCACGAATGAAATTTAAATGTAATTTCCGATTGAGGTAACAGCCTTATTCTAAAATGGATTAAATAAAAACATGTTCTCGTCAATCTACACGTAATATCCCATAATGACAAAGCGAAAACAGGTTTTTAGACATTTCTGCAATTAAAAAGTAAAACTTATTTACAAAAGTATTCAGACCCTCTGGAAAATTACTATTCAGAGCAATTTTGACATTGAAGTTCCTGGTCTGAAAACATCACCACATTGTTAAGCTGAAAACATCACCACATTGTTAGGACTATATCCAGTTCCTGGTCTGAAAACATCACCACATTGTTAAGACTATATCCAGTTCCTGGTCTGAAAACATCACCACATTGTTAAGCTGAAAACATCACCACATTGTTAAGACAATATCCAGTTCCTGGTCTGAAAACATCACCACATTGTTAAGACTATATCCAGTTCCTGGTCTGAAAACATCACCACATTGTTAAGACTATATCCAGTTCCTGGTCTGAAAACATCACCACATTGTTAGGACTATATCCAGTTCCTGGTCTGAAAACATCACCACATTGTTAAGACTATATCCAGTTCCTGGTCTGAAAACATCACCACATTGTTAGGACTATATCCAGTTCCTGGTCTGAAAACATCACCACATTGTTAAGCTGAAAACATCACCACATTGTTAGGACTATATCCAGTTCCTGGTCTGAAAACATCACCACATTGTTAGGACTATATCCAGTTCCTGGTCTGAAAACATCACCACATTGTTAAGACTATATCCAGTTCCTGGTCTGAAAACATCACCACATTGTTAGGACTATATCCAGTTCCTGGTCTGAAAACATCACCACATTGTTAGGACTATATCCAGTTCCTGGTCTGAAAACATCACCACACTGTTAGGACTATATCCAGTTCCTGGTCTGAAAACATCACCACATTGTTAAGCTGAAAACATCACCACATTGTTAGGACTATATCCAGTTCCTGGTCTGAAAACATCACCACATTGTTAAGACTATATCCAGTTCCTGGTCTGAAAACATCACCACATTGTTAGGACTATATCCAGTTCCTGGTCTGAAAACATCACCACATTGTTAAGACTATATCCAGTTCCTGGTCTGAAAACATCACCACATTGTTAGGACTATATCCAGTTCCTGGTCTGAAAACATCACCACATTGTTAAGACTATATCCAGTTCCTGGTCTGAAAACATCACCACACTGTTAGGACTATATCCAGTTCCTGGTCTGAAAACATCACCACATTGTTAGGACTATATCCAGTTCCTGGTCTGAAAACATCACCACATTGTTAGGACCATATCCAGTTCCTGGTCTGAAAACATCACCACATTGTTAAGACTATATCCAGTTCCTGGTCTGAAAACATCACCACATTGTTAAGACTATATCCAGTTCCTGGTCTGAAAACATCACCACACTGTTAAGACTATATCCAGTTCCTGGTCTGAAAACATCACCACATTGTTAGGACTATATCCAGTTCCTGGTCTGAAAACATCACCACACTGTTAAGCTGAAAACATCACCACACTGTTAAGACTATATCCAGTTCCTGGTCTGAAAACATCACCACACTGTTAGGACTATATCCAGTTCCTGGTCTGAAAACATCACCACATTGTTAGGACTATATCCAGTTCCTGGTCTGAAAACATCACCACATTGTTAAGACTATATCCAGTTCCTGGTCTGAAAACATCACCACACTGTTAGGACTATATCCAGTTCCTGGTCTGAAAACATCACCACATTGTTAAGACAATATCCAGTTCCTGGTCTGAAAACATCACCACATTGTTAAGACTATATCCAGTTCCTGGTCTGAAAACATCACCACATTGTTAGGACTATATCCAGTTCCTGGTCTGAAAACATCACCACATTGTTAAGACTATATCCAGTTCCTGGTCTGAAAACATCACCACACTGTTAAGCTGAAAACATCACCACACTGTTAAGACTATATCCAGTTCCTGGTCTGAAAACATCACCACATTGTTAGGACTATATCCAGTTCCTGGTCTGAAAACATCACCACACTGTTAAGCTGAAAACATCACCACACTGTTAAGACTATATCCAGTTCCTGGTCTGAAAACATCACCACATTGTTAAGACCATATCCAGTTCCTGGTCTGAAAACATCACCACATTGTTAAGCTGAAAACATCACCACATTGTTAAGACTATATCCAGTTCCTGGTCTGAAAACATCACCACATTGTTAGGACTATATCCAGTTCCTGGTCTGCCGTGTGTTGAAAACAGAGCCACAGACAAAACATCACCACATTTTATTGAACCCTTATTTTACCAGGTAAGTTAACTGAAAACATATTTTACAGCAGCGACCTGGGGAATAGTTACAGAGGAGAGGAGGGGTGATGAATGAGCCAATTGGAAACTGGGGATTGTATTAGGGCCAGATTGGGAATTTTGTCAGGGCACCCTTTTAAAGTCTGATCCAAAAGACGGCACCCTACACAGGGCAATGTCCCCAATTACTGCCCTGGGGCATTGGGATATACAGTGCCTTGCGAGAGTATTCGGCCCCCTTGAACTTTGCGACCTTTTGCCACATTTCAGGCTTCAAACATAAAGATATAAAACTGTATTTTTTGTGAAGAATCAACAACAAGTGGGACACAATCATGAAGTGGAACGACATTTATTGGATATTTCAAACTTTTTGAACAAATCAAAAACTGAAAAATTGGGCGTGCAAAATTATTCAGCCCCCTTAAGTTAATACTTTGTAGCGCCACCTTTTGCTGCGATTACAGCTGTAAGTCGCTTGGGGTATGTCTCTATCAGTTTTGCACATCGAGAGACTGAAATTTTTTCCCATTCCTCCTTGCAAAACAGCTCGAGCTCAGTGAGGTTGGATGGAGAGCATTTGTGAACAGCAGTTTTCAGTTCTTTCCACAGATTCTCGATTGGATTCAGGTCTGGACTTTGACTTGGCCATTCTAACAGCTGGATATGTTTATTTTTGAACCATTCCATTGTAGATTTTGCTTCATGTTTTGGATCATTGTCTTGTTGGAAGACAAATCTCCGTCCCAGTCTCAGGTCTTTTGCAGACTCCATCAGGTTTTCTTCCAGAATGGTCCTGTATTTGGCTCCATCCATCTTCTCATCAATTTTAACCATCTTCCCTGTCCCTGCTGAAGAAAAGCAGGCCCAAACCATGATGCTGCCACCACCATGTTTGACAGTGGGTATGGTGTGTTCAGGGTGATGAGCTGTGTTGCTTTTACGCCAAACATAACGTTTTGCATTGTTGCCAAAAAGTTCAATTTTGGTTTCATCTGACCAGAGCACCTTCTTCCACATGTTTGGTGTGTCTCCCAGGTGGCTTGTGACAAACTTTAAACAACACTTTTTATGGATATCTTTAAGAAATGGCTGTCTTCTTGCCACTCTTCCATAAAGGCCAGATTTGTGCAATATAAGACTGATTGTTGTGCTATGGACAGAGTCTCCCACCTCAGCTGTAGATCTCTGCAGTTCATCAAGAGTGATCATGGGCCTCTTGGCTGCATCTCTGATCAGTCTTCTCCTTGTATGAGCTGAAAGTTTAGAGGGACGGCCAGGTCTTGGTAGATTTGCAGTGGTCTGATACTCCTTCCATTTCAATATTATCGCTTGCACAGTGCTCCTTGGGATGTTTAAAGCTTGGGAAATCTTTTTGTATCCAAATCCGACTTTAAACTTCTTCACAACAGTATCTCGGACCTGCCTGGTGTGTTCCTTGTTCTTCATGATGCTCTCTGCGCTTTTAACGGACCTCTGAGACTCACAGTGCAGGTGCATTTATATGGAGACTTGATTACACACAGGTGGATTGTATTTATCATCATTAGTCATTTAGGTCAACATTGGATCATTCAGAGATCCTCACTGAACTTCTGGAGAGAGTTTGCTGCACTGAAAGTAAAGGGGCTGAATAATTTTGCACGCCCAATTTTTCAGTTTTTGATTTGTTAAAAAAGTTTGAAATATCCAATAAATGTCGTTACACTTCATGATTGTGTCCCACTTGTTGTTGATTCTTCACAAAAAAATACAGTTTTATATCTTTATGTTTGAAGCCTGAAATGTGGCAAAAGGTCGCAAAGTTCAAGGGGGCCGAATACTTTCGCAAGGCACTGTATTTTTTAGACCAGAGGAAAGGGTGCCTCCTACTGGCCCCCCAACTCCACTTCCAGCAGCATCTGGTCTCCCATCAAGGGACCAACCAGGACCGAGTAAAGGACATGAACACTGTGAAAGCTCCCAATTCCCTGCTTTATTGACGTTTCTATCTGAAAAGGATCTTCGTCAGGTCAAACAAACCAACCAGGACCGACCCTGCTTAGCGTCTGAGGCAAGCCAGCAGTGGAACGCAATAAATCACTGTTTACAAATACTTTATTTCCAACTGTATTTCACAGGCAAACCCATCCTAGAAAACATCACAGACGCCACCTACGGGAGCAGAAAGACTATCTGCGTGATCGGCCATCGATACCAGGGTATTAAAAGTACTGATGAGGTGCTGACCTGTTGCACCCTCTACAACCACTGGGATTATTATTATTTGAAACTGCTGGTCATCTATGAACGTTTATAACAGTACATGGCCAAGATGTTCAATCTCAACCCGGCAAAACCAGAAGACGACTGGCCACCCCTCAAGACCTGGTTCCTATCTAGGTTTTTTCCTACCTTTCTAGGCCTTACTAGGAAGTTTTACCTAGCCACCGTGCTTCTACATCTGCATTGCTTTCTGTTTTGTGTTTTAGGCTGGGTTTCTGTACAGCGCTTGGTGACATTTATTTATTGATTGATTAAAAAAGATTCCGTCATGTAGAATTGCATGAAATGAGTTTATAAAAATGCCACATATTTCCTGGACCCCAGGCTACAAACAAATCCCCATGTGTGCAACTTCTGCAAGCGCCTGTATACAACTACTCTATGCCACTACGCTAAAGCAATGATAATAATGCTTTATTATAAAGGAGATTACCTCAGAGTCACACTCACTTTTTGTTCTGGCACCTCCCGATTTACAAATTAAGCACTGAGTAAAAGTATGGATACCTTAATAGAAAATGATTAAAGTAATTGTGAAAGTCACCCAGTAAAATCCTACTTGAGTAAAAGACTAAAAGTATTTGGTTTAAATAAATTTAAGTATCAAAAGTAAATATATGAATAATTTAAAATTCCTTAGTTTAAGCAAACCAGACGGCACCATTTTCTTGGTTTTTAAATTTAAGGATAACCAGGGGCACGCTTCAACACTCAGACATACTTTACAGATGAAGCATGTGTGTTCAGTGAGTCTGCCAGATCAGAGGCCGTGGGGATGACTAGGGATGTTATCTTAATAAGTGTGTGAATTAGACCATTTTCCTGTCAAAATGTACCGAGTACTTTTGAGTATCAGTGAAAAATGTATGGAGAAAATAGTACATTATTTTCTTTAGGAATGTAGTGAAGTAAAAGTAAAAGTTTAAAAAATATATAAATAATAAAGTAAAGTACAGATACCCTAAAAAATTACTAAAGTGCTTTAAAGTATTTTTACTTAAGTACTTTACACCACTGAATTTAGGTTCCGGATGAAGCAAATGTCAGTGCAAAATACAATTCTGCCAACCCTCCAAAGACATGTGATCAATGCGTTGATATTTCCTTAGATACTGTCTTGGCCTAATTCCAACCCTCCAAAGACATGTGATCAATGCGTTGATATTTCCTTAGATACTGTCTTGGCCTAATTCCAACCCTCCAAAGACATGTGATCAATGCGTTGATATTTCCTTAGATACTGTCTTGGCCTAATTCCAACCCTCCAAAGACATGTGATCAATGCGTTGATATTTCCTTAGATACTGTCTTGGCCTAATTCCAACCCTCCAAAGACATGTGATCAATGCGTTGATATTTCCTTAGATACTGTCTTGGCCTAATTCCAACCCTCCAAAGACATGTGATCAATGCGTTGATATTTCCTTAGATACTGTCTTGGCCTAATTCCAACCCTCCAAAGACATGTGATCAATGGGTTGATATTCCCTTAGATACTGTCTTGGCCTAATTCCAACCCTCCAAAGACATGTGATCAATGCGTTGATATTTCCTTAGATACTGTCTTTGCCTAATTCCAACCCTCCAAAGACATGTGATCAATGCGTTGATATTTCCTTAGATACTGTCTTGGCCTAATTCCAACCCTCCAAAGACATGTGATCAATGCGTTGATATTTCCTGAGATACTGTCTTGGCCTAATTCCAATACTCCAAAGTACACAGCAAATGAGGGTGTTATTGTCACCATAAAAACTGAATGGAGTCATTTTCTAGATGGATTTATAATGCTCAGGACCTGTTTACTGTTTACCAGACTACCTTGTCCTGGACCTGTTTACCAGACTACCTTGTCCTGGACCTGTTTACCAGACTACCTTGTCCAAGACCTGTTTACTGTTTACCAGACTACCTTGTCCAGGACCTGTTTACCAGACTACCTTGTCCAGGACCTGTTTACTGTTTACCAGACTACCTTGTCCTGGACCTGTTTACCAGACTACCTTGTCCTGGACCTGTTTACCAGACTACCTTGTCCAGGACCTGTTTACCAGACTACCTTGTCCAAGACCTGTTTACTGTTTACCAGACTACCTTGTCCAGGACCTGTTTACTGTTTACCAGACTACCTTGTCCTGGACCTGTTTACCAGACTACCTTGTCCAGGACCTGTTTACCAGACTACCTTGTCCAGGACCTGTTTACCAGACTACCTTGTCCAGGACCTGTTTACTGTTTACCAGACTACCTTGTCCTGGACCTGTTTACCAGACTACCTTGTCCTGGACCTGTTTACCAGACTACCTTGTCCAGGACCTGTTTACCAGACTACCTTGTCCAAGACCTGTTTACTGTTTACCAGACTACCTTGTCCAGGACCTGTTTACTGTTTACCAGACTACCTTGTCCTGGACCTGTTTACCAGACTACCTTGTCCAGGACCTGTTTACCAGACTACCTTGTCCTGGACCTGTTTACCAGACTACCTTGTCCAGGACCTGTTTACCAGACTACCTTGTCCAGGACCTGTTTACCAGACTACCTTGTCCAGGACCTGTTTACCAGACTACCTTGTCCAAGACCTGTTTACCAGACTACCTTGTCCTGGACCTGTTTACCAGACTACCTTGTCCAGGACCTGTTTACCAGACTACCTTGTCCAGGACCTGTTTACCAGACTACCTTGTCCAGGACCTGTTTACTGTTTACCAGACTACCTTGTCCTGGACCTGTTTACCAGACTACCTTGTCCAGGACCTGTTTACTGTTTACCAGACTACCTTGTCCAGGACCTGTTTACCAGACTACCTTGTCCAGGACCTGTTTACCAGACTACCTTGTCCTGGACCTGTTTACCAGACTACCTCGTCCTGGACCTGTTTACCAGACTACCTTGTCCTGGACCTGTTTACCAGACTACCTTGTCCAGGACCTGTTTACTGTTTACCAGACTACCTTGTCCTGGACCTGTTTACCAGACTACCTTGTCCTGGACCTGTTTACCAGACTACCTTGTCCAGGACCTGTTTACCAGACTACCTTGTCCAGGACCTGTTTACCAGACTACCTTGTCCAGGACCTGTTTACCAGACTACCTTGTCCAGGACCTGTTTACCAGACTACCTTGTCCAGGACCTGTTTACTGTTTACCAGACTACCTTGTCCTGGACCTGTTTACCAGACTACCTTGTCCAGGACCTGTTTACTGTTTACCAGACTACCTTGTCCTGGACCTGTTTACCAGACTACCTTGTCCTGGACCTGTTTACCAGACTACCTTGTCCTGGACCTGTTTACCAGACTACCTTGTCCAGGACCTGTTTACCAGACTACCTTGTCCTGGACCTGTTTACCAGACTACCTTGTCCAGGACCTGTTTACTGTTTACCAGACTACCTTGTCCAGGACCTGTTTACCAGACTACCTTGTCCAGGACCTGTTTACCAGACTACCTTGTCCAGGACCTGTTTACCAGACTACCTTGTCCTGGACCTGTTTACCAGACTACCTTGTCCAGGACCTGTTTACCAGACTACCTTGTCCTGGACCTGTTTACCAGACTACCTTGTCCAGGACCTGTTTACCAGACTACCTTGTCCAGGACCTGTTTACCAGACTACCTCGTCCTGGACCTGTTTACCAGACTACCTTGTACAGGACCTGTTTACTGTTTACCAGACTACCTTGTCCTGGACCTGTTTACCAGACTACCTTGTCCTGGACCTGTTTACCAGACTACCTTGTCCAGGACCTGTTTACCAGACTACCTTGTCCAGGACCTGTTTACCAGACTACCTTGTCCTGGACCTGTTTACCAGACTACCTTGTCCAGGACATGTTTACCAGACTACCTTGTCCTGGACCTGTTTACTGTTTACCAGACTACCTTGTCCTGGACCTGTTTACCAGACTACCTTGTCCAGGACCTGTTTACTGTTTACCAGACTACCTTGTCCTGGACCTGTTTACCAGACTACCTTGTCCTGGACCTGTTTACCAGACTACCTTGTCCTGGACCTGTTTACCAGACTACCTTGTCCAGGACCTGTTTACCAGACTACCTTGTCCTGGACCTGTTTACCAGACTACCTTGTCCTGGACCTGTTTACCAGACTACCTTGTCCTGGACCTGTTTACCAGACTACCTTGTCCTGGACCTGTTTACCAGACTACCTTGTCCAGGACCTGTTTACCAGACTACCTTGTCCAGGACCTGTTTACCAGACTACCTTGTCCTGGACCTGTTTACCAGACTACCTTGTCCAGGACCTGTTTACCAGACTACCTTGTCCAGGACCTGTTTACCAGACTACCTTGTCCTGGACCTGTTTACCAGACTACCTTGTCCAGGACCTGTTTACCAGACTACCTTGTCCTGGACCTGTTTACCAGACTACCTTGTCCAGGACCTGTTTACCAGAACGATGTGATATGCAACAAAATGTATTAGAATGATGTGATATGCAACATAATGTATTAGTATGATGTGAAAAACAACATAATGTATTAGAACGATGTGATATACAACATAATGTATTATAACGATGTGATATACAACATGATGTATTAGAATGATGTGATATGCAACATAATGTATTAGAATGATGTGATATGCAACATAATGTATTAGAATGATGTGATATACAACATGATGTATTAGAATGATGTGATATACAACATGATGTATTAGAATGATGTGATATACAACATGATGTATTAGAATGATGTGATATACAACATGATGTATTAGAATGATGTGATATACAACATAATGTTGTATACATTACCACATAATGTATTAGAATGATGTGATATGCAACATAATGTATTAGAATGATGTGATATACAACATAATGTATTAGAATGATGTGAAAAACAACACAATGTATTAGAATGATGTGATATACAACATAATGTTGTATACATTACCACATAATGTATTAGAATGATGTGATATACAACATAATGTTGTATACATTACCACATAATGTATTAGAATGATGTGATATACAACATGATGTATTAGAATGATGTGATATACAACATGATGTATTAGAATGATGTGATATACAACATGATGTATTAGAATGATGTGATATACAACATGATGTATTAGAATGATGTGATATACAACATGATGTATTAGAATGATGTGATATACAACATGATGTATTAGAATGATGTGATATACAACATGATGTATTAGAATGATGTGATATACAACATGATGAGCCACTGCCTGTTCACCCCGCTATCATCCAGAAGGCGAGGTCAGTACAGGTGCATCAAAGCTGGGACCGAGAGACTGAAAAACAGCTTCTATCTCAAGGCCATCAGACTGTTAAACAGCAACCACTAACATTGAGTGGCTGCTGCCAACACACTGACTCAACTCCAGCCACTTTAATAATGGGAATTGATGGGAAATGATGTAAAATATATCACTAGCCACTTTAAACAATGCTACCTAATATAATGTTTACTTACCCTACATTATTCATCTCATATGGATACGTATATACTGTACTCTATATCATCTACTGCATCCTTATGTAATACATGTATCACTAGCCACTTTAACTATGCCACTTTGTTTACATACTCATCTCATATGTATATACTGTACTCGATACCATCTACTGTATCTTGCCTATGCTGCTCTGTACCATCACTCATTCATATCTTTATGTACATATTCTTTATCCCCTTACACTGTGTATAAGACATTAGTTTTGGAATTGTTAGTTAGATCACTTGTTGGTTATTACTGCATTGTCGGAACTAGAAGCACAAGCATTTCGCTACACTCACATTAACATCTGCTAACCATGTGTATGTGACAAATAAAATTTGATTTGATTTGATACAACATAATCTATTAGAACGATGTGATTTACAACATAAAAAGAAGTTCTGCAGGCTCTAGTTTAGTCTAATCTTGATTATTGTCCAGTCGTGTGGTCCAGTGCTTCAAGGAAAGACCTAGTTAAGCTGCAGCTGGCCCACAACAGAGTGGCATGTTCTTGCTCTTCATTGTAATCAGAGGGCTGATATTAACACTATGCTGCCAGTCTTCTCTTGGCTCAGAGTTGAGGAGAGACTGACTGCATCACTTCTTCTTTTAGAAGAAACGTTCATGTGTTGAAAATCCCAAATTGTTTGCAGTCAATTTACACACAGCTCTGACACACACACTTATCCCACCAGACATGCCACCAGGGGTCTTTTCACAGTCCCCAAATCCAGAACAAATTCAAGATAAACGTACAGTATTATATAGAGCCCTTACTGCTTGGAACTTCCTTCCATTTCCTATTGCGCAAATAAACAGCAAACCTGGTTTCAAAAAACAGATAACGCAACACCTCACGGCACAACAACTCTCCCCTATTGGACCCAGATAGTGTGTGTATGTATTGATATGTAGGCTGTGTGTGTATGTATTGATATGTAGGCTGTGTGTGTATGTATTGATATGTAGGCTGTGTGTGTATGTATTGATATGTAGGCTGTGTGTGTATGTATTGATATGGAGGCTGTGTGTGTATGTATTGATATGTAGGCTGTGTGTGTATGTATTGATATGTAGGCTGTGTGTGTAAGTATTGATATGGAGGCTGTGTGTGTATGTATTGATATGTAGGCTGTGTGTGTATGTATTGATATGGAGGCTGTGTGTGTATGTATTGATATGTAGGCTGTGTGTGTATGTATTGATATGGAGGCTGTGTGTGTATGTATTGATATGGAGGCTGTGTGTATGTATTGATATGGAGGCTGTGTGTGTGTATTGATATGTAGGCTGTGTGTGTATGTATTGATATGGAGGCTGTGTGTGTATGTATTGATATGTAGGCTGTGTGTATGTATTGATATGGAGGCTGTGTGTGTATTACTGATATGTAGGCTGTGTGTGTATGTACTGATACAGAGGCTGTGTGTGTATGTACTGATACAGAGGCTGTGTGTGTATGTATTGATATGGAGGCTGTGTGTGTATGTATTGATATGGAGGCTGTGTGTGTATGTACTGATACAGAGGCTGTGTGTGTGTGTATTGATATGGAGGCTGTGTGTGTGTGTATTGATATGGAGGCTGTGTGTGTATGTATTGATATGTAGGCTGTGTGTATGTATTGATATGGAGGCTGTGTGTGTATGTACTGATATGTAGGCTGTGTGTATGTACTGATACAGAGGCTGTGTGTGTATGTACTGATACAGAGTCTGTGTGTGTATGTATTGATACAGAGGCTGTGTGTGTATGTATTGATATGGAGGCTGTGTGTGTATGTACTGATACAGAGGCTGTGTGTGTATGTACTGATACAGAGGCTGTGTGTGTATGTACTGATACAGAGGCTGTGTGTGTATGTATTGATATGGAGGCTGTGTGTGTATGTATTGATATGGAGGCTGTGTGTGTGTACTGATATGGAGGCTGTGTGTGTATGTATTGATATGGAGGCTGTGTGTGTGTATTGATATGGAGGCTGTGTGTGTGTATTGATATGTAGGCTGTGTGTGTATGTATTGATATGGAGGCTGTGTGTGTATGTACTGATATGGAGGCTGTGTGTGTATGTACTGATACAGAGGCTGTGTGTGTGTGTACTGATATGGAGGCTGTGTGTGTATGTATTGATATGTAGGCTGTGTGTGTATGTATTGATATGGAGGCTGTGTGTGTATGTACTGATACAGAGGCTGTGTGTGTATGTACTGATACGGATGCTGTGTGTGTATGTATTGATATGGAGGCTGTGTGTGTGTGTACTGATATGGAGGCTGTGTGTGTATGTATTGATATGTAGGCTGTGTGTGTATGTATTGATATGTAGGCTGTGTGTGTATGTATTGATATGGAGGCTGTGTGTGTATGTATTGATATGTAGGCTGTGTGTGTATGTATTGATATGGAGGCTGTGTGTGTATGTATTGATATGGAGGCTGTGTGTGTATGTATTGAGCTGTGTGTGTATGTATTGATATGGAGGCTGTGTGTGTATGTATTGATATGGAGGCTGTGTGTGTATGTATTGATATGGAGGCTGTGTGTGTATGTATTGATATGGAGGCTGTGTGTGTATGTATTGATATGGAGGCTGTGTGTGTATGTATTGATATGGAGGCTGTGTGTGTATGTATTGATATGGAGGCTGTGTGTGTATGTACTGATATGGAGGCTGTGTGTGTATGTATTGATATGGAGGCTGTGTGTGTATGTACTGATATGGAGGCTGTGTGTGTATGTACTGATATGGAGGCTGTGTGTATGTATTGATATGGAGGCTGTGTGTGTGTGTATTGATATGGAGGCTGTGTGTGTGTGTATTGATATGTAGGCTGTGTGTGTATGTATTGATATGGAGGCTGTGTGTGTATGTATTGATATGGAGGCTGTGTGTGTATGTATTGATATGGAGGCTGTGTGTGTGTGTGTACTGATATGGAGGCTGTGTGTGTATGTATTGATATGGAGGCTGTGTGTGTATGTACTGATATGTAGGCTGTGTGTGTATGTATTGATATGGAGGCTGTGTGTGTATGTATTGATATGTAGGCTGTGTGTGTATGTATTGATATGGAGGCTGTGTGTGTATGTATTGATATGGAGGCTGTGTGTGTATGTATTGATATGGAGGTTGTGTGTGTATGTATTGATATGGAGGCTGTGTGTGTATGTATTGATATGGAGTCTGTGTGTGTATGTATTGATATGGAGGCTGTGTGTGTATGTATTGATATGGAGGGTGTGTGTGTATGTATTGATATGGAGGCTGTGTGTGTATGTATTGATATGGAGGCTGTGTGTGTATGTATTGATATGGAGGCTGTGTGTGTATGTATTGATATGTAGGCTGTGTGTGTGTATGTATTGATATGGAGGCTGTGTGTGTATGTATTGATATGGAGGCTGTGTGTATGTATTGAGCTGTGTGTGTATGTATTGATATGGAGGCTGTGTGTGTATGTATTGATATGGAGGCTGTGTGTGTATGTATTGATATGGAGGCTGTGTGTGTATGTATTGATATGGAGGCTGTTTGTGTATGTATTGATATGGAGGCTGTGTGTGTATGTATTGATATGGAGGCTGTGTGTGTATGTATTGATATGGAGGCTGTGTGTGTATGTACTGATATGGAGGCTGTGTGTGTATGTATTGATATGGAGGCTGTGTGTGTATGTACTGATATGGAGGCTGTGTGTGTATGTACTGATATGGAGGCTGTGTGTATGTATTGATATGGAGGCTGTGTGTGTGTGTATTGATATGGAGGCTGTGTGTGTGTGTATTGATATGTAGGCTGTGTGTGTATGTATTGATATGGAGGCTGTGTGTGTATGTATTGATATGGAGGCTGTGTGTGTATGTATTGATATGGAGGCTGTGTGTGTGTGTGTACTGATATGGAGGCTGTGTGTGTATGTATTGATATGGAGGCTGTGTGTGTATGTACTGATATGTAGGCTGTGTGTGTATGTATTGATATGGAGGCTGTGTGTGTATGTATTGATATGTAGGCTGTGTGTGTATGTATTGATATGGAGGCTGTGTGTGTATGTATTGATATGGAGGCTGTGTGTGTATGTATTGATATGGAGGTTGTGTGTGTATGTATTGATATGGAGGCTGTGTGTGTATGTATTGATATGGAGTCTGTGTGTGTATGTATTGATATGGAGGCTGTGTGTGTATGTATTGATATGGAGGGTGTGTGTGTATGTATTGATATGGAGGCTGTGTGTGTATGTATTGATATGGAGGCTGTGTGTGTATGTATTGATATGGAGGCTGTGTGTGTATGTATTGATATGGAGGCTGTGTGTATATGTATTGATATGGAGGCTGTGTGTGTATGTATTGATATGGAGGCTGTGTGTGTATGTACTGATATGGAGGCTGTGTGTGTATGTATTGATATGGAGGCTGTGTGTGTATGTATTGATATGGAGGCTGTGTGTGTATGTACTGATATGGAGGCTGTGTGTATGTATTGATATGGAGGCTGTGTGTGTGTGTATTGATATGGAGGCTGTGTGTGTGTGTATTGATATGTAGGCTGTGTGTATGTATTGATATGGAGGCTGTGTGTGTATGTATTGATATGGAGGCTGTGTGTGTGTGTACTGATATGGAGGCTGTGTGTGTGTGTACTGATATGGAGGCTGTGTGTGTATGTATTGATATGGAGGCTGTGTGTGTGTGTATGTACTGATATGTAGGCTGTGTGTGTATGTATTGATATGGAGGCTGTGTGTGTATGTATTGATATGTAGGCTGTGTGTGTATGTATTGATATGGAGGCTGTGTGTGTATGTATTGATATGGAGGCTGTGTGTGTATGTATTGATATGGAGGCTGTGTGTGTATGTACTGATATGTAGGCTGTGTGTGTATGTATTGATATGGAGGCTGTGTGTGTATGTATTGATATGTAGGCTGTGTGTGTATGTACTGATATGGAGGCTGTGTGTGTGTACTGATATGGAGGCTGTGTGTGTATGTTTTGATATGGAGGCTGTGTGTGTATGTATTGATATGGAGGCTGTGTGTGTGTATTGATATGGAGGCTGTGTGTGTATGTATTGATATGTAGGCTGTGTGTGTGTATTGATATGGAGGCTGTGTGTGTATGTATTGATATGGAGGCTGTGTGTGTATGTATTGATATGGAGGCTGTGTGTGTATGTATTGATATGGAGGCTGTGTGTGTATGTACTAATATGGAGGCTGGGTGTGTATGTACTGATATGGAGGCTGTGTGTGTATGTATTGATATGGAGGCTGTGTGTGTATGTATTGATATGGAGGCTGTGTGTGTATGTACTGATATGGAGGCTGTGTGTGTATTTATTGATATGTAGGCTGTGTGTGTATTGATATGTAGGCTGTGTGTGTATGTATTGATATGTAGGCTGTGTGTGTGTGTATTGATATGGAGGCTGTGTGTGTGTGTATTGATATGGAGGCTGTGTGTGTATGTACTGATATGGAGGCTGTGTGTGTATGTATTGATATGTAGGCTGTGTGTGTATGTATTGATATGGAGGCTGTGTTTGTATGTACTGATATGGAGGCTGTGTGTGTATGTATTGATATGGAGGCTGTGTGTGTATGTATTGATATGGAGGCTGTGTGTGTATGTATTGATATGGAGGCTGTGTGTGTATGTATTGATATGGAGGCTGTGTGTGTATGTATTGATATGGAGGCTGTGTGTGTATGTATTGATATGGAGGCTGTGTGTGTATGTATTGATATGTAGGCTGTGTGTGTATTGATATGTAGGCTGTGTGTGTATGTATGTATTGATATGGAGGCTGTGTGTGTATGTATTGATATGGAGGCTGTGTGTGTATGTATTGATATGTAGGCTGTGTGTGTATTGATATGTAGGCTGTGTGTGTATGTATTGATATGGAGGCTGTGTGTATGTATTGATATGTAGGCTGTGTGTGTATGTATTGATATGTAGGCTGTGTGTGTATGTATTGATATGGGGGCTGTGTGTGTATGTATTGATATGGAGGCTGTGTGTATGTATTGATATGTGATTGATATGTAGGCTGTGTGTGTGTGTATTGATATGTAGGCTGTGTGTGTATGTACTGATATGTAGGCTGTGTGTGTATGTATTGATATGGAGGCTGTGTGTGTATGTATTGATATGTAGGCTGTGTGTGTATGTATTGATATGGAGGCTGTGTGTGTATGTATTGATATGTAGGCTGTGTGTGTATGTATTGATATGGAGGCTGTGTGTGTATGTATTGATATGGAGGCTGTGTGTGTATGTATTGATATGGAGGCGGTGTGTGTATGTATTGATATGGAGACTGTGTGTGTATGTATTGATATGGAGGCTGTGTGTATGTATTGATATGTAGGCTGTGTGTGTATGTATTTATATGGAGGCTGTGTGTGCCTTTTTTGAGCTGTTCTTGTCTAATGATGTTCTGTATTATGTAATTCTGTATTGTTTCATGTTCTGTGTGGACCCCAGGAAGAGAAGCTGCTGCTTTTGCAACAGCTAATGGGGATCCTAATAAAATACCAAATACCAAACAAAACTGTCCACATACTGTCCACAGATCAAGGCCCAACTCCAGCATCACTACAGTAACTACAACAACACTGTCCACATACTGCCCACAGATCAAGGCCCAACTCCAGCATCACTACAGTAACTACAACAACACTGTTCACATACTGTCCACAGATCAAGGCCCAACTCCAGCATCACTACAGTAACTACAACAACACTGTCCACATACTGCCCAAAGATCAAGGCCCAACTCCAGCATCACTACAGTAACTACAACAACACTGTCCACATACTGCCACAGATCAAGGCCCAACTCCAGCATCACTACAGTAACTACAACAACACTGTCCACATACTGCCCACAGATCAATGCCCAACTCCAGCATCACTACAGTAACTACAACAACACTGTCCACATACTGCCCACAGATCAATGCCCAACTCCAGCATCACTACAGTAACTACAACAACACTGTCCACATACTGCCCACAGATCAATGCCCAACTCCAGCATCACTACAGTAACTACAACAACACTGTCCACATACTGCCCACAGATCAATGCCCAACTCCAGCATCACTACAGTAACTACAACAACACTGTCCACATACTGCCCACAGATCAAGGCCCAACTCCAGCATCACTACAGTAACTACAACAACACTGTCCACATACTGTCCACATCAAGGCTCCAGTCACTACAGTAACTACAACAACACTGTCCACATACTGCCCAAAGATCAACTCCAGCATCACTACAGTAACTACAACAACACTGTCCACATACTGCCCACAGATCAATGCCCAACTCCAGCATCACTACAGTAACTACAACAACACTGTCCACATACTGCCCACAGATCAATGCCCAACTTACAGTGCCTTCAGAAAGTATTCACACCCCATTTTGTTGTGTTAAAGCCTGAATTTAAAATGGATAACATTTAGATTTTTGGGGGTCACTGGCCTACGCACAATACTCCATACTGTCAAAGTGGAATTATGTTTTTCAAATGAATTAAAAATGAAAAGCTGAAATGTTTTGATTCAGTAAGTATTCAAGCCCGTTGTTATGGCAAGCCTAAATAAGCTTAACAAGTCACATAATAAGTTGTGTGGACTTGATTTCTGAATGACTACCTCATCGCTGTACCCTACACATACATTTATCTGAAAGCTCAAGTCAAGCAGAGCATTTCAAACACAGATTCCACCCCAAAGACCTGGAAGGTTTTCCAAAGCCTATTTTTTTTATTTAAATGCAGACATCGAATATCTTTTTGAGCATGGTGAAGTTATTAATTACACTTTGGATGGTGTATCAATACATCAATGGAGGTTGCTGAGGGGAGGACGGCTCATAATGATGTCTGGAACGGAGCGAATGGAACGGCATCAAACCACGTGTTTGATGTATTTGATACCATTCCACTCATTACACTTTCCCTTCCTCCCCAATTAAGGTGCCACCAACCTCCTGTGCAATACAGCCACTAGATGTCACGCCCTGACCTGAGTTATCTTTGTTTTCTTTATTATTTGGTTAGGTCAGGGTGTGACAAAGGTGCTTTGTTTCGTTTTTACATTGCAATCCTGCTTCACAGACAGGTTGAAGCCTGCTTGACAGAGCCGCTAAGCTGCTAGCCATCAATGTAAAAAAGTTAGTCCCAGATGAGTTTTCCAATGGAGCCCTCTTTGTCTGGAGAAATAAATGAAAAGTTCCAAATCAGCAGGAGCTGTATCTACTAGGCTTTGTTTCAGGACAAACTGATCACTCACAGTTCCAACGTGGCAGGACCTGTATCTACTAGGCTTTGTTTTAGGATAAACTGATCACTCACAGTTCCAACGTGGCAGGAGCTGTATCTACTAGGCTTTGTTTTAGGATAAACTGATCACTCACAGTTCCAACGTGGCAGGAGCTGTATCTACTAGGCTTTGTTTCAGGACAAACTGATCACTCACAGTTCCAACGTGGCAGGAGCTGTATCTACTAGGCTTTGTTTCAGGACAAACTGATCACTCACAGTTCCAACGTGGCAGGAGCTGTATCTACTAGGCTTTGTTTCAGGACAAACTGATCACTCACAGTTCCAACGTGGCAGGAGCTGTATCTACTAGGCTTTGTTTCAGGACAAACTGATCACTCACAGTTCCAACGAGGCAGGAGCTGTATCTACTAGGCTTTGTTTCAGGACAAACTGATCAATCACAGTTCCAACGTGGCAGGAGCTGTATCTACTAGGCTTTGTTTCAGGACAAACTGATCACTCACAGTTCCAACGTGGCAGGAGCTGTATCTACTAGGCTTTGTTTCAGGACAAACTGATCACTCACAGTTCCAACGTGGCAGGAGCTGTATCTACTAGGCTTTGTTTCAGGACAAACTGATCACTCACAGTTCCAACGTGGCAGGAGCTGTATCTACTAGGCTTTGTTTCAGGACAAACTGATCACTCACAGTTCCAACGTGGCAGGAGCTGTATCTACTAGGCTTTGTTTCAGGACAAACTGATCACTCACAGTTCCAACGTGGCAGGAGCTGTATCTACTAGGCTTTGTTTCAGGACAAACTGATCACTCACAGTTCCAACGTGGCAGGAGCTGTATCTACTAGGCTTTGTTTCAGGACAAACTGATCACTCACAGTTCCAACGTGGCAGGAGCTGTATCTACTAGGCTTTGTTTCAGGACAAACTGATCACTCACAGTTCCAACGTGGCAGGAGCTGTATCTACTAGGCTTTGTTTCAGGACAAACTGATCACTCACAGTTCCAACGTGGCAGGAGCTGTATCTACTAGGCTTTGTTTCAGGACAAACTGATCACTCACAGTTCCAACGTGGCAGGAGCTGTATCTACTAGGCTTTGTTTCAGGACAAACTGATCACTCACAGTTCCAACGTGGCAGGAGCTGTATCTACTAGGCTTTGTTTCAGGACAAACTGATCACTCACAGTTCCAATGCGGCAATTGTTTGCTTGCAGAGGATTATAGGTTTGAGGTTGTTTCCGTGATCACGCATGTCGCCAGCCTACGTAAGAAACTGGGAGAAATGCAGAGTGGAATGTTTACCTTTTCTACGCTGGTGGCTGGACACTTGTTGGATGCATCTTCGCCTTATTGTTCGTCGTTATCCGACTGGTCGTTGTTAAAATATATATAAATATATCACATTTAGCAGACGCTTTTGTCCAAAGCGCTTACAAGTCCCATCATGATAGCGGAGTCGTTGCAAGTGTCATGCTCTACACTGAGCCAACAGGACCCGGAGCATCTGATAGCAAAGGTGAACAAAGATCATGGCAATGAACAAAGATCACATGTGGAAAGCCAAAGACAGTGGCCTCCCGCAAAGCAGTCTACACTCCCAAAGAGAGACCCGGAACAGATACAAACTACGAATAGTTTCGCTGTCCTGGAGCCTGATCTTCCTATACCTTCATCGCTGTAGGGACCTGTGTCTGTGGCCGCAGTGCCTACTCCTACGATTTCGAAGTTGACAACCTTCCATCCTTGCTCTGGATCGAGTGAGGCTTCTCCATCTGTCAGAGGCCTACACCGGGAGCAATGGGCTCAGGTTATCCTGCCTCTCATCCATCCATAAAGGGTTCTCCGAATCCTGTGAAGAGTGGGCAGATTTCCATGTCCTTCTCGCCAGCCGTGATTTGGGGTTTTTGTATTGTAGATATGTGGTAGTGGTGGAGTAGGGGCCTGTGGGCACACAGTGTGTTGTGAAATCTGTGAATGTATTGTAATGTTTTTAAAATTGTATAACTGCCTACATTTTGCTGGACACCAGGAAGAGTAGCTGCTGTCTTGGCAGGAACTACTGAGGATCCATAATAAATACTAATACAACACATCACTGAGTATCACTCTTCATATTTTCAAGCATGGTGGCTGCATCATGTTATGGGTATGCTTGCCATTGGCAAAGGAGGTTTTGTTTATCATAAAAAAGAAACGGAATAGAGCTAAGCACAGGAAAAATCCTAGACAAAAACTTGGTTCAGTTTGCTTTTCAACAGTTCACCTTTCAGCATGACAGTAACCGAAAACACAAGGCTAAATATACATTGGAGTTGCTTATGAAGACGACATTGAATGTTCCTGAGTGGTCTTGTTCCAGTTTTGACATAAATTGACTTGAAAATCTATGGCAAAACTTGAAAATGTCTGTCTAGCAATGATGAACAACCAACTTGACTGACCTTGAAGAATTACAACAACAAAAAATGTGGAAATATCATACAATCCAAGTATGCAATGCTCTAACCCTAACCCAATGCTCTAACCCTAACCCAATGCTCTAACCCTAACCCAATGCTCTAACCCTAACCCAATGCTCTAACCCTAACACAATGCTCTTAAACTCACAGCTGTAATCGCTGCTAACCCTAACCAAAATGAAGGTGATTCTAACATGTATTGACTCAGGGGTTAAATACTTATTAAATCAAGATATAATATTGTTTTATTTTTCATATTTCTTTCACAAATGTTAGAATTTTTATTCTACTTTGACCCATCAGAATATTTTGTGTTGATCGTTGACCATTTTTAACTCTCTCTAATTAAATCAATTTTATTTTGAATTTGTAACTCAACAACATGTCGAAAAATGTAAAGCTGTGTTGATCGTTGACCATGTGAATACTTTCTGAAGGCTTTATATCTAACATGATGACAAGGCTGTAAAACGTGATCCTAAATATCAATACCACTGGGGTTTAATATGAGGGTTTCAGCATGAAATATCCTTTATGTATTTTACACACTATCTTACTATGTCAACATGTCTTTGTTGTAAATGTTTTGCCGCCAAACTGTTGGCAGTTGTCAAAAAAGCCAATAGTTGGAAGAGTTGCAGAGTTGCCAGATCAGATGCTTTTGTTCATGAATTAATTTTCTCTTTAACCATATAGACTATCTACTAAAAACTCATGGACAATATGGATACAATACATGAATTACCAAAGTTACCATAGATTGCCATAGATTACCTGTTAATTACCAAAATGACTGAATATTACGGTAACTTTGGTAAATTACTGGGAGATTTGAAACCCTTCTTGTGTTACTTTATCCTGAAAGCGTTCCACAAAACACCCTTAATCTGGTGTGTGTGTGTGTGTGTGTGTGTGTGTGTGTGTGTGTGTGTGTGTGTGTGTGTGTGTGTGTGTGTGTGTGTGTGTGTGTGTGTGTGTGTGTGTGTGTGTGTGTGTGTGTGTGTGTGTGTGTGTGAGGTCTGCTGTGTGTATTACTGTCAGCCCGGTAATGAGTGTGTATGTGGGGTAATCCTTCATAGGGATGATGACTCTGTGGCTTTAGGGTGAAAGGTTAAATAGGACTTTGTACTGGGTCTAATGAGGGTGTGTTGGCCCTGCTTGGAGAGAGTTCACCATGCCATCAGACAAATACTGCATGTTTTCTACTAGTAGTAGTAGCCATCAGAAAAATACTGCATGTTTTCTACTAGTAGTAGTAGCCATCAGACAAATACTGCATGTTTTCTACTAGTAGTAGTAGCCATCAGACAAATACTGTTTTTCTAGTAGTAGTTGTAGCCATCAGACAAATACTGCATGTTTTCTAGTAGTAGTAGTAGTAGCCATCAGACAAATACTGCATGTTTTCTAGTAGTAGTAGTAGTAGCCATCAGACAAATACTGCATGTTTTCTAGTAGTAGTAGTAGTAGTAGCCATCAGTACTACATGTTTTCTATTAGACAAATACTGCATGTTTTCTAGTAGTAGTAGTAGTAGTAGTAGCCATCAGACAAATACTGCATGTTTTCTAGTAGTAGTAGTAGTAGCCATCAGACAAATACTGCATGTTTTCTAGTAGTAGTAGTAGTAGCCATCAGACAAATACTGCATGTTTTCTAGTAGTAGTAGTAGTAGTAGTAGCCATCAGACAAATACTGCATGTTTTCTACTAGTAGTAGTAGTAGCCATCAGACAAATATTGCATGTTTTCAACTAGTAGTAGTAGACATCAGACAAATACTGCATGTTTTCTAGTTGTACTAGTATCCATCAGACAAATACTGCATGTTTTCTACTAGTAGTAGTAGCCATCAGACAAATACTGCATGTTTTCTAGTAGTAGTAGTAGCCATCAGACAAATACTGCATGTTTTCTAGTAGTAGCCATCAGACAAATACTGCATGTTTTCTAGTAGTAGTAGTAGTAGCCATCAGACAAATACTGCATGTTTTCTAGTAGTAGTAGTAGTAGTAGCCATCAGACAAATACTGCATGTTTTCTACTAGTAGTAGTAGTAGTTGTAGCCATCAGACAAATACTGCATGTTTTCGAGTAGTAGTAGTAGTAGCCATCAGACAAATACTGCATGTTTTCTAGTAGTAGTAGTAGTAGCCATCAGACAAATACTGCATGTTTTCTAGTAGTAGTAGTAGTAGTAGTAGTAGCCATCAGACAAATACTGCATGTTTTCTAGTAGTAGTAGTAGTAGTAGCCATCAGAAAAATACTGCATGTATTCTAGTAGTAGTAGTAGTAGCCATCAGACAAATACTGCATGTTTTCTAGTAGTAGTAGTAGTAGCCATCAGACAAATACTGCATGTTTTCTAGTAGTAGTAGTAGTATTAACCATCAGACAAATACTGCATGTTTTCTAGTAGTAGTAGTAGTAGCCATCAGACAAATACTGCATGTTTTCTAGTAGTAGTAGTAGCCATCAGACAAATACTGCATGTTTTCTAGTAGTAGTAGCCATCAGACAAAAACTGCATGTTTTCTAGTAGTAGCCATCAGACAAATACTGCATGTTTTCTAGTAGTAGCCATCAGACAAATACTGCATGTTTTCTAGTAGTAGTAGTAGTAGCCATCAGACAAATACTGCATGTTTTCTATTAGTAGTAGTAGTAGCCATCAGACAAATACTGCATGTTTTCTAGTAGTAGTAGTAGTAGTAGCCATCAGACAAATACTGCATGTTTTCTAGTAGTAGCCATCAGACAAATACTGCATGTTTTCTAGTAGTAGTAGCCATCAGACAAATACTGCATGTTTTCTAGTAGTAGTAGTAGTAGTAGCCATCAGACAAATAATGCATGTTTTCTAGTAGTAGTAGTAGTAGCCATCAGACAAATACTGCATGTTTTCGTAGTAGTAGTAGCCATCAGACAAATATTGCATGTTTTCTACTAGTAGTAGTAGCCATCAGACAAATACTGCATGTTTTCTAGTAGTGTAGTAGTATCCATCAGACAAATACTGCATGTTTTCTAATAGTAGTATCCATCAGACAAATACTGCATGTTTTCTAGTAGTAGTAGTAGCCATCAGACAAATACTACATGTTTTCTACTAGTAGTAGTAGCCATCAGACAAATACTACATGTTTTCTAGTAGTAGTAGTAGTAGTAGCCATCAGACAAATACTGCATGTTTTCTAGTAGTAGTAGTAGTAGCCATCAGACAAATACTACATGTTTTCTAGTAGTACTAGTAGCCATCAGACAAATACTGCATGTTTTCTAGTACTAGTAGTAGTAGCCATCAGACAAATACTGCATGTTTTCTAGTAGTAGTAGTAGTAGTAGCCATCAGACAAATACTACATGTTTTCTAGTAGTAGTAGTAGCCATCAGACAAATACTGCATGTTTTCTAGTAGTAGTAGTAGTAGTAGCCATCAGACAAATACTGCATGTTTTCTAGTAGTATTAGTAGTAGCCATCAGACAAATACTGCATGTTTTCTAGTAGTAGTAGTAGTAGCCATCAGACAAATACTGCATGTTTTCTAGTAGTAGTAGTAGTAGCCATCAGACAAATACTGCATGTTTTCTAGTAGTAGTAGTAGTAGTAGTAGCCATCAGACAAATACTGCATGTTTTCTAGTAGTAGTAGTAGCCATCAGACAAATATTGCATGTTTTCAACTAGTAGTAGTAGCCATCAGACAAATACTGCATGTTTTCTAGTTGTAGTAGTATCCATCAGACAAATACTGCATGTTTTCTACTAGTAGTAGCCTTCAGACAAATACTGCATGTTTTCTAGTAGTAGTAGTAGCCATCAGACAAATACTGCATGTTTTCTAGTAGTAGTAGTAGCCATCAGACAAATACTGCATGTTTTCTAGTAGTAGTAGTAGTAGCCATCAGACAAATACTGCATGTTTTCTAGTAGTAGTAGTAGTAGCCATCAGACAAATACTGCATGTTTTCTAGTACTAGTAGTAGTAGCCATCAGACAAATACTGCATGTTTTCTAGTAGTAGTAGTAGTAGTAGTAGTAGTAGTAGTAGTAGCCATCAGACAAATACTGCATGTTTTCTAGTAGTAGTAGTAGCCATCAGACAAATACTGCATGTTTTCTAATAGTAGTATCCATCAGACAAATACTGCATGTTTTCTAGTAGTAGTAGTAGTAGCCATCAGACAAATACTACATGTTTTCTACTAGTAGTAGTAGCCATCAGACAAATACTGCATGTTTTCTAGTAGTAGTAGCCATCAGACAAATATGTTTTCTACTAGTAGTAGCCATCAGACAAATACTGCATGTTTTCTAGTAGTAGTAGTAGCCATCAGACAAATACTGCATGTTTTCTAGTAGTAGTAGTAGCCATCAGACAAATACTGCATGTTTTCTAGTAGTAGTAGTAGTAGCCATCAGACAAATACTGCATGTTTTCTAGTAGTAGTAGTAGTAGTAGCCATCAGACAAATACTGCATGTTTTCTAGTAGTAGTAGTAGTAGCCATCAGACAAATACTGCATGTTTTCTAGTAGTAGTAGTAGCCATCAGACAAATACTGCATGTTTTCTAGTAGTAGTAGTAGTATGTTTTCTACTAGTAGTAGCCATCAGACAAATACTGCATGTTTTCTAGTAGTAGTAGTAGCCATCAGACAAATACTGCATGTTTTCTAGTAGTAGTAGTAGCCATCAGACAAATACTGCATGTTTTCTACTAGTAGTATCCATCAGACAAATACTGCATGTTTTCTAGTAGTAGTAGTAGCCATCAGACAAATACTGCATGTTTTCTACTAGTAGTAGCCAGTGGAGACAAATACTGCATGTTTTCTAATAGTAGTAGTAGCCTTCAGACAAATACTGCATGTTTTCTTGTAGTAGTAATAGTAGCCATCAGACAAATACTGCATGTTTTCTAGTAGTAGTAGTAGTAGTAGTAGCCATCAGACAAATACTGCATGTTTTCTAGTAGTAGTAGTAGTAGCCATCACACAAATACTGCATGTTTTCTAGTAGTAGTAGTAGTAGCCATCAGACAAATACTGCATGTTTTCTAGTAGTAGTAGTAGTAGCCATCAGACAAATACTGCATGTTTTCTAGTAGTAGTAGTAGCCATCAGACAAATATTGCATGTTTTCAACTAGTAGTAGTAGCCATCAGACATTTGCATGTTTTCTAGTTGTTGTAGTATCCATCAGACAAATTGCATGTTTTTAGTAGTCCTTCAGACAAATACTGCATGTTTTCTAGTAGTAGTAGTAGCCATCAGACAAATACTGCATGTTTTCTAGTGTAGTAGTAGTAGCCATGACAAATACTGCATGTTTTCTAGTAGTAGTAGTAGTAGCCATCAGACAAATACTGCATGTTTTCTAGTAGTATTAGTAGTAGCATCAGACAAATACTGCATGTTTTCTAGTACTAGTAGTAGTAGCCATCAGACAAATACTGCATGTTTTCTAGTAGTAGTAGTAGTAGTAGTTAGTGAGTAGCCATCAGACAAATACTGCATGTTTTCTAGTAGTAGTATAGCCATCAGACCATACTGCATGTTTTCTAATAGTATTTGACAAATACATTTTTCTACTAGTAGGATTTTACTTTCAGACAAATACTACATGTTTTCTACTAGTACTGCTGTGTCTGCCTGTTTTCTGTAGAAGGTGTGACATCAGACAAATGCTGCATGTTTTTACTAGTAGTAGCCTTCAGACAAATACTGCATGTTTTCTAGTAGTAGTAGTAGCCATCAGACAAATACTGCATGTTTTCTAGTAGTAGTAGTAGCCATCAGACAAATACTGCATGTTTTCTAGTAGTAGTAGTAGTAGTAGCCATCAGACAAATACTGCATGTTTTCTAGTAGTAGTAGTAGTAGCCATCAGACAAATACTGCATGTTTTCTACTAGTAGTAGTAGTAGTAGCCATCAGACAAATACTGCATGTTTTCTAGTAGTAGTAGTAGTAGCCATCAGACAAATACTGCATGTTTTCTAGTAGTAGGTGTAGCCATCAGACAAATACTACATGTTTTCTAGTAGTACTAGTAGCCATCAGACAAATGCTGCATGTTTTCTACTAGTAGTAGCCTTCAGACAAATACTGCATGTTTTCTAGTAGTAGTAGTAGTAGCCATCAGACAAATACTGCTTCTTTTCTAGTAGTAGTAGTAGCCATCAGACAAATACTGCATGTTTTCTACTAGTAGTAGCCTTCAGACAAATACTGCATGTTTTCTAGTAGTAGTAGTAGCCATCAGACAAATACTGCTTGTTTTCTACTAGTAGTAGCCAGTGGAGACAAATACTGCATGTTTTCTAATAGTAGTAGTAGCCTTCAGACAAATACTGCATGTTTTCTTGTAGTAGTAATAGTTGTAGTTATATTAATACTAGTAGTAGTAGTATTATTGTACATGTCTATGTTAGTTTGTAAATGTGTCTTATTAAACTCTGACACAATGCGTCTGTTTAGTGTGTTTTGTATCTTGCCGTGTAACTAATATGCAGAGCCTTGGGGTTGTGGAACATGATATTGTCCCATCTCCAGTCATTTACTCATGCAGTAAAGGCTCCTTGGGGTTGTGGGACATGATACTGTCCCATCTCCAGTCATTTACTCATGCAGTAAAGGCTCCTTGGGGTTGTGGGACATGATAGAGTCCCATCTCCAGTCATTTACTCATGCAGTAAAGGCTCCTTGGGGTTGTGGGACATGATACTGTCCCATCTCCAGTCATTTACTCATGCAGTAAAGGCTCCTTGTGGTTGTGGGACATGATACTGTCCCATCTCCAGTCATTTACTCATGCAGTAAAGGCTCCTTGGGGTTGTGGGACATGATACTGTCCCATCTCCAGTCATTTACTCATGCAGTAAAGGCTCCTTGGGGTTGTGGGACATGATACTGTCCCATCTCCAGTCATTTACTCATGCAGTAAAGGCTCCTTGGGGTTGTGGGACATGATACTGTTCCATCTCCAGTCATTTACTCATGCATAAAGGCTCCTTGGGGTTGTGGGACATGATACTGTCCCATCTCCAGTCATTTACTCATGCATAAAGGCTCCTTGGGGTTGTGGGACATGATACTGTCCCATCTCCAGTCATTTACTCATGCAGTAAAGGCTCCTTGGGGTTGTGGGACATGATACTGTCCCATCTCCAGTCATTTACTCATGCAGTAAAGGCTCCTTGGGGTTGTGGGACATGATACTGTCCCATCTCCAGTCATTTACTCATGCAGTAAAGGCTACTCTTGGGGTGTCATGTTCTATGGACATGATACTTGTCCCATCTCCAGTCATTTACTCACTTCAATTGAAGTGGAAAACAGTGTAAAGACAGAAATCTGTCCCATCTCCAGTCATTTACTCTGTTTTGGGACATGATACTGTCCCATCTCCAGTCATTTACTCATGCAGTAAAGGCTGTTGGGGTTGTGGGACATGATACTGTCCCATTCCAGTCATTTACTCATGCAGTAAAGGTCTGTTTTGGTCAATAGGGGTTGTGGGACATGATACTGTCCCATCTCCAGTCATTTACTCATGCAGTAAAGGTAAGGGCAGTAGGGAGTGATTCTGTTTTGGGACATGATACTGTCCCATCTCCAGTCATTTACTCATGCAGTAAAGGCTCCTTGGAGTTGTTTTGGGACATGATACTGTCCCATCTCCAGTCATTTACTCATGCAGTAAAGGATTCTGTTTTGGTCAATAGTAAGGGACATGATACTGTTCTGTCTCCAGTCATTTACTCATGCAGTAAAGGATTCTGTTTTGGGTTGTGGGACATGATACTTCCCATTTTGGTCATTTACTCATGCAGTAAAGGCTCCTTGGGGTTTCTGTTTTGGACAATGATACTGTCCCATTCTGTTTTTACTCATGCAGTAAAGGCTTCTGTTTTGGTCAATAGTAAGGGACATGATGATTCTGTTTTGGTCTCCAGTCATTTACTCATGCAGTAAAGTGATTCTGTTTTGGTCAACTGTGGGACATGATACTGTCCCATCTCCAGTCATTTACTCTGCAGTAAAGGCTCTGTTTTGGTCAATGTGGGACATGATACTGTCCCATCTCCAGTCATTTACTCATGCAGTAAAGGATTCTGTTTTGGTCAACTCTCGACAGTGGGCAGTAGGGGACATGATTCTGTCCCATCTCCAGTCATTTACTCATGCAGTAAAGGCTTCTGTTTTGGTCAATAGTGGGACATGATACTGTCCCATCTCCAGTCATTTACTCATGCAGTAAAGGCTTCTGTTTTGGTTGTGGGACATGATACTGTCCCATCTCCAGTCATTTACTCATGCAGTAAAGGATTCTCCTTGGGGTCAATGTGGGACATGATACTGTCCCATCTCCAGTCATTTACTCATGCAGTAAAGGCTCCTTGGGGTTGTGGGACATGATTCTGTTTTGGTCATCTCCAGTCATTTACTCATGCAGTGATTCTGTTTTTGTCAATAGTAAGGGACATGATACTGTTTTGGTCTCCAGTCATAAGGGCTGTAGGGAGTGATTCTGTTTTGGTCAATAGTAAGGCTCCTTGGGGTTGTGGGACATGATACTGTCCCATCTCCAGTCATTTACTCATGCAGTAAAGGCTCCTTGGGGTTGGGGACATGATTCTGTCCAATATCTCCAGTCATTTTTGGTCATGCAGGGCTAAAGTGATTCTGTTTTGGTTGTGGGACATGATTCTGTTTTGGTCATCTCCAGTCATTTACTCATGCAGTAAAGGATTCTGTTTTGGTCAACAGTAAGGGCTGTGGGACATGATTCTGTCCCATTCCAGTCATTTCTCATGCAGTAAGGGCTGTGGGGTTGTGATTCATTTTGGTCATACTGTCCCATCTCCAGTCATTTACTCATGCAGTAAGGCTTCTTTTTGGGGTTGTGGGACATGATTCTGTTTTGGTCAATAGTAAGGGCTGTAGGGAGTGATTCTGTTTTGGTCCATTGGTCAATACTCATGCAGTAAAGGCTTCTGTTTTGGTCAATGTGGGACATGATTCTGTCCCATCTCCAGTCATTTACTCATGCAGTAAAGGTCAATAGTAAGGGTTGTGGGACATGATATTGTCCCATCTCCAGTCATTTACTCATGCAGTAAAGGCTGTAGGGAGTTTCTGGGTCAATAGTGGGACATGATATTGTCCCATCTCCAGTCATTTACTCATGCAGTAAAGGATTCTGTTTTGTGGGACATGATACTGTCCCATCTCCAGTCATTTACTCATGCAGTAAAGGCTTGGGAGTGATTCTGGGACATGATACTGTCCCATCTCCAGTCATTCTGTTTTGGTCAATAGTAAGGGCAGTAGGGAGTGATTCTGTTTTGGTCAATAGTAAGGGCTGTAGGGAGTGATTCTGTTTTGGTCAACTCCGGTCGATAGTAAAGGCTACTACAGCTGTGTCATGTTTATGTGTTATTACCACTTGTGCCATACAGAAAATAACTTAAAAACAGACACTTCAATTGAAGTGGAAAATTCTGTTTTGTAAAGACAGAAATGGTTCTGTTTTGGTCAATAGTAAGGGCTGTAGGGAGTGATTCTGTTTTGGTCAATAGTAAGGGCTGTAGGGAGTGATTCTGTTTTGGTCAATAGTAAGGGCAGTAGGGAGTGATTCTGTTTTGGTCAACTCCGGTCGACAGTAAGGGCTGTAGGGAGTGATTCTGTTTTGGTCAATAGTAAGGGCAGTAGGGAGTGATTCTGTTTTGGTCAACTCCGGTCGATAGTAAGGGCTGTAGGGAGTGATTCTGTTTTGGTCAACTCCGGTCGATAGTAAGGGCAGTAGGGAGTGATTCTGTTTTGGTCAATAGTAAGGGCTGTAGGGAGTGATTCTGTTTTGGTCAATAGTAAGGGCAGTAGGGAGTGATTCTGTTTTGGTCAACTCCGGTCGACAGTAAGGGCAGTAGGGAGTGATTCTGTTTTGGTCAATAGTAAGGGCAGTAGGGAGTGATTCTGTTTTGGTCAATAGTAAGGGCAGTAGGGAGTGATTCTGTTTTGGTCAATAGTAAGGGCTGTAGGGAGTGATTCTGTTTTGGTCAACTCCGGTTCTGAACTATAGTAAGGGCAGTAGGGAGTGATTCTGTTTTGGTCAACTCCGGTCAATAGTAAGGGCAGTAGGGAGTGATTCTGTTTTGGTCAACTCCGGTCAATAGTAAGGGCTGTAGGGAGTGATTCTGTTTTGGTCAACTCCGGTCGACAGTAAGGGCAGTAGGGAGTGATTCTGTTTTGGTCAACTCCGGTCAATAGTAAGGGCAGTAGGGAGTGATTCTGTTTTGGTCGACAGTAAGGGCTGTAGGGAGTGATTCTGTTTTGGTCAATAGTAAGGGCAGTAGGGAGTGATTCTGTTTTGGTCAATAGTAAGGGCAGTAGGGAGTGATTCTGTTTTGGTCAATAGTAAGGGCTGTAGGGAGTGATTCTGTTTTGGTCAACTCCGGTCGACAGTAAGGGCAGTAGGGAGTGATTCTGTTTTGGTCAACTCCGGTCAATAGTAAGGGCAGTAGGGAGTGATTCTGTTTTGGTCAACTCCGGTCGATAGTAAGGGCTGTAGGGAGTGATTCTGTTTTGGTCAACTCCGGTCGACAGTAAGGGCAGTAGGGAGTGATTCTGTTTTGGTCAACTCCGGTCAATAGTAAGGGCAGTAGGGAGTGATTCTGTTTTGGTCGACAGTAAGGGCTGTAGGGAGTGATTCTGTTTTGGTCAATAGTAAGGGCAGTAGGGAGTGATTCTATTTTGGTCAATAGTAAGGGCTGTAGGGAGTGATTCTGTTTTGGTCAACTCCGGTCGACAGTAAGGGCTGTAGGGAGTGATTCTGTTTTGGTCAACTCCGGTCAATAGTAAGGGCAGTAGGGAGTGATTCTGTTTTGGTCAATAGTAAGGGCAGTAGGGAGTGATTCTGTTTTGGTCAACTCCGGTCGACAGTAAGGGCTGTAGGGAGTGATTCTGTTTTGGTCAACTCCGGTCAATAGTAAGGGCAGTAGGGAGTGATTCTGTTTTGGTCAATAGTAAGGGCAGTAGGGAGTGATTCTGTTTTGGTCAATAGTAAGGGCAGTAGGGAGTGATTCTATTTTGGTCAATAGTAAGGGCTGTAGGGAGTGATTCTGTTTTGGTCAACTCCGGTCGACAGTAAGGGCAGTAGGGAGTGATTCTGTTTTGGTCAACTCCGGTCAATAGTAAGGGCTGTAGGGAGTGATTCTGTTTTGGTCAACTCCGGTCGATAGTAAGGGCTGTAGGGAGTGATTCTGTTTTGGTCAACTCCGGTCGACAGTAAGGGCAGTAGGGAGTGATTCTGTTTTGGTCAACTCCGGTCAATAGTAAGGGCTGTAGGGAGTGATTCTGTTTTGGTCAACTCCGGTCGACAGTAAGGGCTGTAGGGAGTGATTCTGTTTTGGTCAATAGTAAGGGCAGTAGGGAGTGATTCTGTTTTGGTCAACTCCGGTCAATAGTAATGGCTGTAGGGAGTGATTCTGTTTTGGTCAACTCCGGTCAATAGTAAGGGCTGTAGGGAGTGATTCTGTTTTGGTAAACTCCGGTCAACAGTAAGGGCAGTAGGGAGTGATTCTGTTTTGGTCAACTCCGGTCAATAGTAAGGGCTGTAGGGAGTGATTCTGTTTTGGTCAACTCCGGTCGACAGTAAGGGCTGTAGGGAGTGATTCTGTTTTGGTCAATAGTAAGGGCAGTTGGGAGTGATTCTGTTTTGGTCAATAGTAAGGGCAGTAGGGAGTGATTCTGTTTTGGTCAACTCCGGTCGACAGTAAGGGCTGTAGGGAGTGATTCTGTTTTGGTCAATAGTAAGGGCTGTAGGGAGTGATTCTGTTTTGGTCAATAGTAAGGGCAGTAGGGAGTGATTCTGTTTTGGTCAATAGTAAGGGCAGTAGGGAGTGATTCTGTTTTGGTCAACTCCGGTCGATAGTAAGGGCTGTAGGGAGTGATTCTGTTTTGGTCAACTCCGGTCGACAGTAAGGGCAGTAGGGAGTGATTCTGTTTTGGTCAACTCCGGTCACAGTAAGGGCTGTGGGAGTGATTCTGTTTTGGTCAACTCCGGTCAATAGTAAGGGCTGTAGGGAGTGATTCTATTTTTGGTGGTCAATAGTAAGGGCAGTAGGGAGTGATTCTGTTTTGGTCAACTCCGGTCGAGTAAGGGCTGTAGGGAGTGATTTCTGTTTTGGTCAATAGTAAGGGCTGTAGGGAGTGATTCTGTTTTGGTCAACTAGTAAGGGCTGTAGGGAGTGATTCTGTTTTGTCAATAGTAAGGGCAGTAGGGAGTGATTCTGTTTTGGTCAACTCCGGTCGACAGTAAGGGCAGTAGGGAGTGATTCTGTTTTGGTCAACTCCGGTCAATAGTAAGGGCAGTAGGGAGTGATTCTGTTTTGGTCAATAGTAAGGGCAGTAGGGAGTGATTCTGTTTTGGTCAATAGTAAGGGCAGTAGGGAGTGATTCTGTTTTGGTCAATAGTAAGGGCAGTAGGGAGTGATTCTATTTTGGTCAATAGTAAGGGCTGTAGGGAGTGATTCTGTTTTGGTCAACTCCGGTCGACAGTAAGGGCAGTAGGGAGTGATTCTGTTTTGGTCAACTCCGGTCAATAGTAAGGGCAGTAGGGAGTGATTCTGTTTTGGTCAATAGTAAGGGCAGTAGGGAGTGATTCTGTTTTGGTCAACTCCGGTCAATAGTAAGGGCAGTAGGGAGTGATTCTGTTTTGGTCAACTCCGGTCGATAGTAAGGGCTGTAGGGAGTGATTCTGTTTTGGTCAACTCCGGTCGACAGTAAGGGCAGTAGGGAGTGATTCTGTTTTGGTCAACTCCGGTCAATAGTAAGGGCTGTAGGGAGTGATTCTGTTTTGGTCAACTCCGGTCGACAGTAAGGGCTGTAGGGAGTGATTCTGTTTTGGTCAACTCCGGTCAATAGTAAGGGCTGTAGGGAGTGATTCTGTTTTGGTAAACTCCGGTCAACAGTAAGGGCAGTAGGGAGTGATTCTGTTTTGGTCAACTCCGGTCGACAGTAAGGGCTGTAGGGAGTGATTCTGTTTTGGTCAATAGTAAGGGCAGTAGGGAGTGATTCTGTTTTGGTCAACTCCGGTCGACAGTAAGGGCTGTAGGGAGTGATTCTGTTTTGGTCAATAGTAAGGGCTGTAGGGAGTGATTCTGTTTTGGTCAATAGTAAGGGCAGTAGGGAGTGATTCTGTTTTGGTCAATAGTAAGGGCAGTAGGGAGTGATTCTGTTTTGGTCAACTCCGGTCGATAGTAAGGGCTGTAGGGAGTGATTCTGTTTTGGTCAACTCCGGTCGACAGTAAGGGCAGTGGGGAGTGATTCTGTTTTGGTCAACTCCGGTCAATAGTAAGGGCTGTAGGGAGTGATTCTGTTTTGGTCAATAGTAAGGGCAGTAGGGAGTGATTCCGTTTTGGTCAACTCCGGTCGACAGTAAGGGCAGTAGGGAGTGATTCTGTTTTGGTCAATAGTAAGGGCTGTAGGGAGTGATTCTGTTTTGGTCAATAGTAAGGGCTGTAGGGAGTGATTCTGTTTTGGTCAATAGTAAGGGCAGTAGGGAGTGATTCTGTTTTGGTCAATAGTAAGGGCTGTAGGGATTCTGTTTTGATTCTAGGGAGTGAATTTTGGTCAATAGTAAGGGCTGTAGGGAGTGATTCTGTTTTGGTCAATAGTAAGGGCAGTAGGGAGTGATTCTGTTTTGGTCAACTCCGGTCGACAGTAAGGGCAGTAGGGAGTGATTCTGTTTTGGTCAATAGTAAGGGCTGTAGGGAGTGATTCTATTTTGGTCAATAGTAAGGGCTGTAGGGAGTGATTCTGTTTTGGTCAATAGTAAGGGCAGTAGGGAGTGATTCTGTTTTGGTCAACTCCGGTCGACAGTAAGGGCAGTAGGGAGTGATTCTGTTTTGGTCAATAGTAAGGGCTGTAGGGAGTGATTCTATTTTGGTCAATAGTAAGGGCTGTAGGGAGTGATTCTATTTTGGTCAATAGTAAGGGCTGTAGGGAGTGATTCTGTTTTGGTCAATAGTAAGGGCAGTAGGGAGTGATTCTGTTTTGGTCAATAGTAAGGGCAGTAGGGAGTGATTCTGTTTTGGTCAATAGTAAGGGCAGTAGGGAGTGATTCTGTTTTGGTCAACTCCGGTCGACAGTAAGGGCAGTAGGGAGTGATTCTGTTTTGGTCAACTCCGGTCAATAGTAAGGGCAGTAGGGAGTGATTCTGTTTTGGTCAATAGTAAGGGCAGTAGGGAGTGATTCTGTTTTGGTCAATAGTAAGGGCAGTAGGGAGTGATTCTGTTTTGGTCAATAGTAAGGGCAGTAGGGAGTGATTCTGTTTTGGTCAATAGTAAGGGCAGTAGGGAGTGATTCTATTTTGGTCAATAGTAAGGGCTGTAGGGAGTGATTCTGTTTTGGTCAACTCCGGTCGACAGTAAGGGCAGTAGGGAGTGATTCTGTTTTGGTCAACTCCGGTCAATAGTAAGGGCAGTAGGGAGTGATTCTGTTTTGGTCAATAGTAAGGGCAGTAGGGAGTGATTCTGTTTTGGTCAACTCCGGTCAATAGTAAGGGCAGTAGGGAGTGATTCTGTTTTGGTCAACTCCGGTCGATAGTAAGGGCTGTAGGGAGTGATTCTGTTTTGGTCAACTCCGGTCGACAGTAAGGGCAGTAGGGAGTGATTCTGTTTTGGTCAACTCCGGTCAATAGTAAGGGCTGTAGGGAGTGATTCTGTTTTGGTCAATAGTAAGGGCAGTAGGGAGTGATTCTGTTTTGGTCAACTCCGGTCGACAGTAAGGGCTGTAGGGAGTGATTCTGTTTTGGTCAATAGTAAGGGCTGTAGGGAGTGATTCTGTTTTGGTCAATAGTAAGGGCAGTAGGGAGTGATTCTGTTTTGGTCAATAGTAAGGGCAGTAGGGAGTGATTCTGTTTTGGTCAACTCCGGTCGATAGTAAGGGCTGTAGGGAGTGATTCTGTTTTGGTCAACTCCGGTCGACAGTAAGGGCAGTAGGGAGTGATTCTGTTTTGGTCAACTCCGGTCAATAGTAAGGGCTGTAGGGAGTGATTCTGTTTTGGTCAACTCCGGTCGACAGTAAGGGCTGTAGGGAGTGATTCTGTTTTGGTCAACTCCGGTCAATAGTAAGGGCTGTAGGGAGTGATTCTGTTTTGGTAAACTCCGGTCAACAGTAAGGGCTGTAGGGAGTGATTCTGTTTTGGTCAACTCCGGTCGACAGTAAGGGCTGTAGGGAGTGATTCTGTTTTGGTCAATAGTAAGGGCAGTAGGGAGTGATTCTGTTTTGGTCAATAGTAAGGGCTGTAGGGAGTGATTCTGTTTTGGTCAACTCCGGTCGACAGTAAGGGCAGTAGGGAGTGATTCTGTTTTGGTCAACTCCGGTCAATAGTAAGGGCTGTAGGGAGTGATTCTGTTTTGGTCAACTCCGGTCGACAGTAAGGGCTGTAGGGAGTGATTCTGTTTTGGTCAACTCCGGTCAATAGTAAGGGCTGTAGGGAGTGATTCTGTTTTGGTAAACTCCGGTCAACAGTAAGGGCTGTAGGGAGTGATTCTGTTTTGGTCAACTCCGGTCGACAGTAAGGGCTGTAGGGAGTGATTCTGTTTTGGTCAATAGTAAGGGCAGTAGGGAGTGATTCTGTTTTGGTCAACTCCGGTCAATAGTAAGGGCTGTAGGGAGTGATTCTGTTTTGGTCAACTCCGGTCAATAGTAAGGGCTGTAGGGAGTGATTCTGTTTTGGTAAACTCCGGTCGACAGTAAGGGCTGTAGGGAGTGATTCTGTTTTGGTCAACTCCGGTCAATAGTAAGGGCTGTAGGGAGTGATTCTGTTTTGGTAAACTCCGGTCAACAGTAAGGGCTGTAGGGAGTGATTCTGTTTTGGTCAATAGTAAGGGCAGTAGGGAGTGATTCTGTTTTGGTCAATAGTAAGGGCTGTAGGGAGTGATTCTGTTTTGGTCAACTCCGGTCGACAGTAAGGGCAGTAGGGAGTGATTCTGTTTTGGTCAACTCCGGTCAATAGTAAGGGCTGTACCGAGTGATTCTGTTTTGGTCAACTCCGGTCGACAGTAAGGGCTGTAGGGAGTGATTCTGTTTTGGTCAACTCCGGTCCATAGTAAGGGCTGTAGGGAGTGATTCTGTTTTGGTCAACTCCGGTCGACAGTAAGGGCAGTAGGGAGTGATTCTGTTTTGGTCAACTCCGGTCAATAGTAAGGGCTGTAGGGAGTGATTCTGTTTTGGTCAATAGTAAGGGCTGTAGGGAGTGATTCTGTTTTGGTCAACTCCGGTCAACAGTAAGGGCAGTAGGGAGTGATTCTGTTTTGGTCAACTCCGGTCGACAGTAAGGGCTGTAGGGAGTGATTCTGTTTTGGTCAATAGTAAGGGCAGTAGGGAGTGATTCTGTTTTGGTCAATAGTAAGGGCTGTAGGGAGTGATTCTGTTTTGGTCAACTCCGGTCGACAGTAAGGGCAGTAGGGAGTGATTCTGTTTTGGTCAACTCCGGTCAATAGTAAGGGCTGTACCGAGTGATTCTGTTTTGGTCAACTCCGGTCGACAGTAAGGGCTGTAGGGAGTGATTCTGTTTTGGTCAACTCCGGTCCATAGTAAGGGCTGTAGGGAGTGATTCTGTTTTGGTCAACTCCGGTCGACAGTAAGGGCAGTAGGGAGTGATTCTGTTTTGGTCAACTCCGGTCAATAGTAAGGGCTGTAGGGAGTGATTCTGTTTTGGTCAACTCCGGTCAATAGTAAGGGCAGTAGGGAGTGATTCTGTTTTGGTCAACTCCGGTCGACAGTAAGGGCTGTAGGGAGTGATTCTGTTTTGGTCAACTCCGGTCAATAGTAAGGGCTGTAGGGAGTGATTCTGTTTTGGTCAACTCCGGTCGACAGTAAGGGCTGTAGGGAGTGATTCTGTTTTGGTCAATAGTAAGGGCAGTAGGGAGTGATTCTGTTTTGGTCAACTCCGGTCGACAGTAAGGGCAGTAGGGAGTGATTCTGTTTTGGTCAACTCCGGTCGACAGTAAGGGCAGTAGGGAGTGATTCTGTTTTGGTCAACTCCGGTCAATAGTAAGGGCAGTAGGGAGTGATTCTGTTTTGGTCAACTCCGGTCGATAGTAAGGGCAGTAGGGAGTGATTCTTGGAATGGTTGATGCTGTAGCTGAAGTGCCAAGGATTTGCCCTGCTTAACTTGGCTAACTGGATTTACTATTAGCTCCAATGGCAGCCAAGGTTGAGGATCATCAGATCACCTTCCTATTGATGCTCTGATCTCATACAGACTAACTCTGTCTGTCTGTCTGTCTGTCTGTCTGTCTGTCTGTCTGTCTGTCTGTCTGTCTGTCTGTCTGTCTGTCTGCCTGTCTGCCTGTCTCTGTCTGTCTGTCTGTCTGCCTGCCTGTCTGCAGCCTATCTATCTGTCTGCAGTCGGTCGGTCTGAGGCCTGTCTGTCGGTCTCTGTCTGTCCATCTCTGTCTGCAGCATGTCTGTCTGTAGCCTGTCCATAGCTCTGTCTGTCTGTAGCCTGTCCATAGCTCTGTCTGGCTGTAGCCTGTCCGTAGCTCTGCCTGCCTGCCTGCCCGTCTGTCTGGTCCTGTTCTTGAGCACTCAGTGGATTTATCTGATGACCATATGGTGCTGCTGAGGGGTGGAAGGATTAGCTGCCATGATGTGTTGCTGGACTTGATGCTGCAGACGTCCAGCAGGAGGCTAGATCATAACATGTTAACAACTGTAGAGGGAAAGTGATTCACATATATAGATAACACCACACAACAAGAAAATGGAGGAAGGGAGAGAGATGGGGAGATGAAGACATAGAGAGATAGAGATGGGGGAGAGAGAGAGAGAGAGATTCTTTCAAACTTTTTTTTCAACTTTTAACTTGTGAGTGTAATGTTTACTGTTCAGTTCTGAATGTTTATTTCCCTTGTTTATTGTCTATTCCATTTGCTTTGGCAAAGCCAACATATTTTTCCCAAGCCAATAAAGTCCTTTCAATTGAATTGAAAATAGAGAGATGGAGAGGTTTAAGCTGCTGCTACCGACAAGATAGTAATCTCCATACCAATGGAACATTTGATGTTAAACCTCCCTTTGATTGGTCTGGGACATCTGCCTAGTGATCTCTCAGCAGCAAGTAGAGCCCCTGATTGGTCTGGGACATCTGCCTGGTGATCTCTCAACAAGTAGAGCCCCTGATTGGTCTGGGACATCTGCTTGGTGCTCTCTCAACAAGTAGAGCCACAGATTGGTCTGGGACATCTGCTTGGTGCTCTCTCAACAAGTAGAGCCACAGATTGGTCTGGGACATCTGCCTGGTGATCTCTCAACAAGTAGAGCCCCAGATTGGTCTGGGACATCTGCTTGGTGCTCTCTCAACAAGTAGAGCCCCTGATTGGTCTGGGACATCTGCTTGGTGCTCTCTCAACAAGTAGAGCCCCTGATTGGTCTGGGACATCTGCTTGGTGCTCTCTCAACAAGTAGAGCCCCATATTGGTCTGGGACATCTGCTTGGTGCTCTCTTAACAAGTAGAGCCCCTGATTGGTCTGGGACATCTGCCTAGTGATCTCTCAGCAGCAAGTAGAGCCCCTGATTGGTCTGGGACATCTGCCTGGTGATCTCTCAACAAGTAGAGCCCCAGATTGGTCTGGGATATCTGCTTGGAGCTCTCCCAACAAGTAGAGCCCCTGATTGGTCTGGGACATCTGCCTGGTGATCTCTCAACAAGTAGAGCCCCTGATTGGTCTAGGACATCTGCCTGGTGCTCTCTCAGCAAGTAGAGCCCCTGATTGGTCTGGGACATCTGCCTGGTGCTCTCTCAGCAAGTAGAGCCCCTGATTGGTCTGGGACATCTGCTTGGTGTTATCTCAGCAAGTAGAGCCCCTGATTGGTCTGGGACATCTGCTTGGTGCTCTCTCAACAAGTAGAGCCCCTGATTGGTCTGGGACATGTAATTACTGTGTGTAGTTGACTACAGTTAACACCAATAGTATTTAGCTACTACAGTAAGTCACAACAGAGAAACACCATTCACATCTTGGTGGATGCTTTCTAATACAGCAGGCTGGGCTGCTGAAGAACGAGCAGTGACAGCCTTGGGGTAATATATAGGTCATCAGTCAACTCTGTGAGCTGAAAAGATGAATATGGAACTGAAAAATATATACTCATATGAGTACACTAAAATCTCACGTTACTAGAGAGATGTATGGTGTTTGCCACTGTGCCATTTCCCCTCATAGAGTTGTAATCCCAACCTTAGAAGATAGCCCTGGATAACTCACATTTGCTCGTAAATAGTTTGCCGTTTTTAAGAGTTACAAGGGGGGAAACAGATTACCGACCAACAAACCCGCTCTACCGCTAGGGGGCATCAGATTACTGCGATATCTCATTATTTTTCATTTGCTCTTATTGGTGCTTAAAAGCGTTTCCATTCATCAATGTTACAACCTAATAGAGGAAACGACATGTACTACAACCAGTATGCTGTCTAAATGTAATATCATAACAATAAACAACGAATAAATCACATACATCCAATGTATCCATTTGTATAGAGCCGTTTAATCCCCAGTGGTAGGCTATATATACTGACACACAGGGAGATATAGAGCTGCGTTATCAGAAATACACCAATGAATGTGCGGCATGCTAGTTCATCTCTCTGAACCCCGATCTCTCCAAAACCAATCAGAACTCTAACAAAGAATCATTCCGGCAAACCAATAGGCCTAGTTTCCACCTGGTACTCGGTCTACTCCATTCGCGCACGGACCAAAGGACTTCCTCGCTCCTTATATGGCTGACACGCTCAATGGAGACGTCAGAGGCACACCCGTTTTGTCCAAGCACATTATCCCATTCTACAGGACACGTCCAGCCATCATCAGAATCCGCTTTCTCTCGCCGTTGTCTTTCTTTTTACGATCATTTGTAACTCATTGGAATAGCACGAGCCACGGTGCAGCTGTTTTCATTAACCCAGTTGTAGTTGCTGCGTCACCGCCTTACAACACGGGATGTCTGATTAGTGAGCACACTTTTACTGGGTTGGATAGAGGGAATAGAGAATGACTCACATTTTGAAAAAGGGAATGCTTTGACTACAGTGTGGATTTTGACTGGGTGCATTGTGTGTTTTAATGTGTGTTTTTCCCTTTGTGTTTCTGGTGGTGCATCACAGAGTGTTTTATGCTATTTAGAAATGTTACTTTAATTTGCTGAGTGGTTAACTATATTCAGTCAGATTTCTCACGCGTTCATCAACCACCGGCACTTTACATACTGTTATGCTTTAAGCATCTTAATTACTGAATACAATGGTGCAATAATTTAGTATTTATATATTTGTTCCTTTACTTGTCGACACCCGCGGGCAGCACACTGGGGTAACAACGAAACGGAAAGTTTTGGAAACATTGACGGATAGATATGGCAATGGTAACGTGGAGAAACGGCGAGGAAGATGTCGCCCGCGACTCTCAAGACGGAATCTCTTTCCCGGTCTCTCAAGGCGAACCGTTATCCCTCTCTACCGACCTAACGGGACACCTCAATCCCACATCCTCTCTGGATATCCCCTCAACACGTCAGACACCCCAAGGCGCTCATTCAAGCAATACATCTCAATCTATCACTAGCCAAACGTCGACTAACTCCATGGACAAACAACAGCCTCAGCAGATCGAGTGTGTGGTGTGCGGGGATAAATCCAGCGGGAAGCACTATGGTCAGTTCACATGTGAGGGGTGTAAGAGCTTCTTCAAACGGAGCGTCAGACGGAACCTCGGCTACACCTGCCGCGCTAGCAGGAACTGTCCCATTGATCAACACCACAGGAATCAATGCCAGTACTGCCGCCTCAAGAAATGTGTCAAAGTGGGAATGCGGAGAGAAGGTAAACAAGCTTGTTTCTCATCTCCCTTTAGGTCACTATAGTCTGTAGCTGTAGTCACTAGAAGCCAATGATTTAAAACCAAAACAGATTCTCTAAAGATAAGGTTCATATACTCACTACATGATAACAACATATTCATACGTGTCGTTCCGATAGGCTATACGATAATATAACACTGTTAAATCTCCATTATTGAGCTCCTAATAATAGTCTCCATGCTGTTTTTGTCCATGAGCTTATTGTCTCAGAGGAATAAAGGCAATGGGTTGTGTGTTTTTACACGCTTAGAAAAAAAGAGTTTTATAGAATATAGAACCTTGTATGAAGCAAGCGATAGAACCCTTTTTGTTCCATCAGGATTGGTAGGCATGTATTCAGACTGACACACCGTTATTCAATATACTTACCAATAGTATCTGTCACCTTGTAGGCCAGCGCACCGTTACCTACCAGACATTAATGCTGATATTTCTCCTTGTAGGCCAACGCACCGTTACCTACCAGACTTTAATACTGATATGTCACCTTGTAGGCCAACGCACCGTTACCTACCAGACATTAATACTGATATGTCACCTTGTAGGCCAACGCACCGTTACCTACCAGACTTTAATACTGATATGTCACCTTGTAGGCCAACGCACCGTTACCTACCAGACATTAATACTGATATGTCACCTTGTAGGCCAACGCACCGTTACCTATTAGACATTAATACTGTCTCTGTCTCGTATCACAGCGGTTCAGAGAGGGAGGATGCTGCCTACTCAACCGTACCACGGTCAGTTCTCCATAACCAACGGAGACCCTCTCCAATGCCACTCCTACCTTTCTGGATACATCTCCCTGCTCATGCGAGCCGAGCCCTACCCCACATCCAGATACAGCACGCAGTGTATGCAGTCCAACAACCTCGTGGGGATCGAGAACATCTGTGAGCTGGCCGCCCGGATGCTGTTCTCGGCGGTGGAGTGGGCCCGAAACATCCCCTTCTTCCCCGACCTCCAGATCACCGACCAGGTTGCCCTGCTCCGGCTCACTTGGAGCGAGTTGTTCGTGCTGAACGCGGCCCAGTGCTCAATGCCGGTGCATGTGGCTCCTCTCCTGGCCGCGGCAGGGCTGCATGCCGCCCCCATGTCGGCGGAGAGAGTCGTGTCTTTCATGGACCATATCCGGATCTTCCAGGAGCAGGTGGAGAAGCTGAAGGTTCTGCATGTTGACTCAGCCGAGTACAGCTGCATTAAGGCTATAGTTCTCTTTACCTCAGGTAAACACACAACGTTATGCTTCACTGCTGTTTACTATGACTGGTATCAATACAACCCTAAACATAGACAAGCATCACACTCATCGGCAACAGGAACAACTGTAGTTGTGTTCCCAAAATCACCACAAATGAAGTATATCAATTACCCCTCAAATTCAGTTTTCAACCAATCCTATGAGTTGAATGCCGAATGTGATAACGTAACAGGTCTACTATAAATACCTGCAATAACATTGAGGCAATTGGACTCAACAACGTTCGTGAATTATATAAATATATGATGATTTTATACATTTGTTTTTACAATAATTAATTCAGCATGGTTATTATATAGGCCCCTGTGAATTATATGATATGATTAATAATATTATTGGCGTTTGATTGAATTCATTCGATTTATTTTCAAACTAATAACAATGATTATTATCAAAATATTTTACAGGCTATTTTTGTTAGGTGTATGACCTACAGACATGTAAATGATTCACCTATCATCAGCCACACAACTTAACCATTACCGACAGAAAATGAAATATTTCATAATAAAGAATAAAGAAAAGTCTACCTATATTTAATTTCGTTTTGCAGAATTTCTTAAATGCCATAATGTATTTAAACAACTAGGCCTGAGTCTAAAAAGCCTTATGGTGGCGAGATGAACAATTATTTTTTTATGTCCTATAAAAAAAGAAACCAAATCATGTATTTTGTCAACTCAAGTCGATGGATGTCTTGACTGTAAAACAAATAGTATTAGACTAGTCACCGCAGAGCAAGGCCGTGAGCAGTGTTCTGTGCACGTGTTGTAGAACTAGGACATAACCCTTTACTCACTCCTGTATTGTAGCGCTGCTACACTTAGAATAAAGGGTGCTATCTAGAACCTAAACGGGTTCTTCGGCTGTCCCCATAGGAGAACCCTTTGAATAACTTTATTTTGTTCCAGGTAGAACCTCTTTGGTTCCAGGTAGAACCCTTTCCACAGAGGGTTCTACCTGGTACGTTATATAGGCCTGTTTGTCATGTTATTATAGACCCGTTTAATTTAGCAGACAGGGCTGAATGTTATATAGGCCTGTTTGTCATGTTATTATAGACCCGTTTAATTTAGCAGACATGGCTGAATGTTATATAAGCCTGTTTGTCATGTTATTATAGACCCGTTTAATTTAGCAGACAGGGCTGTACGTTATATAGGCCTGTTTGTCATGTTATTTCGGAACCGTTTCAATTCAAAGAGAGGGCCATGTTCTATTGATACGCCCCTGTAGCGCCATTTTGAGTTAAGCAAATACGGCATAATTTGCTTTGTCTTGTTTTTAAAGCAGTGAAATTGATTTCATAAATTGGAGTGGGCCTATATAGGCATACAACATACTGTATAAACAATAGCCTATATTAATATTGATTTCGAAAAATTGCCGTAGGCGTTAAATGTCTATGCCATATTGGCTGGATTTACACAAGCGGCCCAATTCTGATATTTTGCTCAATTATTGGTTAAAGATCTGATTTGATGAATCAAAAGAGCAAAAACGAGAACGGAATTGGGCTGCCTGTGTAAACTCTGCCATTGTGTTATTTGTAATTAATTGATGATCTAATATTAGCCAATATTGCATTGTACACGAAGAAGATAAGCCTATATTATTGATAATGATTTCTGATTTGAATTCTCTGTTTTTATAGATGCGTGCGGTCTGTCAGACGTGACTCACGTGGACGATCTTCAGGAGAAGTCCCAGTGTGCCCTGGAAGAGTACATCAGGAGCCAGTACCCTAACCAACCGAACCGGTTTGGGAAGCTACTACTCCGTTTGCCCTCTCTACGCACCGTCTCCTCGTCCGTTATAGAACAGTTATTCTTCATCCGGTTGGTCGGAAAAACACCAATAGAAACTCTCATTAGGGATATGTTGCTTTCCGGAAGCAGTTTTAATTGGCCTTACATGTCGATGCAGTAGAATAAGAACATTCCAGAACACACCAGGAATGGAATCATAGAACTAGAATGTTCTATGGGTGGAACTTTAGATACTGTCAGAGGAACAGGCAACATTCTGAAGCAGTGGTTCACAACCTTTATCTGTAACTGTACCAGCAACTAAATGTTACTCTGCCCGGAGTCCCCTGGAGTCCCCCTGGAGTCCTCTGAAGTCCCCCCGGAGTCCCTCTGGAGTCCCTCTGGAGTCCCCTGGAGTCCCTCTGGAGTCCCCCTGGAGTCCCCTTGGAGTACCCACTCAGGTGCATTTTACTAGCAGGCCTATGGTCTCATGAGTCTTCTCCAGTAACCCCTGAGGTTAGGCCAAGTACCCCCAGGGGTCCTAGTACCCCTGGTTGGGAACCACTGTTCTAAAGTATGAAAAGAGACTAATTAAATGACAGGGATCCTCCTCACAAATCATGATTTGGGAAACAAAATAGAGTATTTATTTGACCCTGTATGTATATTTATTGTGCATGTTAATGATTTTTATTTTTTACAAATGTTTTCCATTTGACCCTGGATAAGAAAATGACAAGGGAATTGTTGTAGTTTTTTTCCGACTTTGTCTTTTGTCCATACATGTCTTTTTTTATAATGTGCTCCAAACATGGTACTAAAACATGAATAGTTTCTTTAAATATTTCAATAAACACAGTAGTCCAGGGGTACTCTAATACTATTAGAGATGATCTGAGCACACAGATGTCCTAGATGGCAAAGGTCTGGATGGATATTGTCATTTATCAGTGTAACAGACCTTCACAACCCATGCGACCCAAACCGTTCAACTGTTCACAGCCCTTAGCAGTTGAAAGGCTAATTTCCTGCAATTCTACACATTTCCCATGTCTTATATGTTCATATGATACCAGGACTCAAATCCCAACCCAATTAAATGTGAAAATGTTGTTTAAAAAAACATGTTCTGGGTCACGATCCCATGGTCCTTATGGACTCCGTTCTGGGTCTGGATCCCGTGGTCCTTATTGACTCCGTTCTGGCCGGTATAGTGTACCATATCGCCAGTTCATGTTACCTCCATCCCCCTGGCAGAACTATATTCATGTTACCTCCATCCCCCTGGCAGAACTATATTCATGTTACCACCATCCCCTGACAGAACTATATTCATGTTACCACCATCCCCTGACAGAACTATATTCATGTTACCACCATCCCCTGACAGAACTATATTCATGTTACCACCATCCCCCTGGCAGAACTATATTCATGTTACCACCATCCCCCTGGCAGAACTATATTCATGTTACCACCATCCCCCTGACAGAACTATATTCATGTTACCTCCATCCCCCTGGCAGAACTATATTCATGTTACCACCATCCCCCTGGCAGAACTATATTCATGTTACCACCATCCCCTGACAGAACTATATTCATGTTACCACCATCCCCCTGACAGAACTATATTCATGTTACCTCCATCCCCTGACAGAACTATATTCATGTTACCACCATCCCCCTGACAGAACTATATTCATGTTACCACCATCCCCTGACAGAACTATATTCATGTTACCACCATCCCCTGACAGAACTATATTCATGTTACCACCATCCCCTGGCAGAACTATATTCATGTTACCACCATCCCCTGACAGAACTATATTCATGTTACCACCATCCCCCTGACAGAACTATATTCATGTTACCTCCATCCCCTGACAGAACTATATTCATGTTACCACCATCCCCTGACAGAACTATATTCATGTTACCACCATCCCCCTGACAGAACTATATTCATGTTACCACCATCCCCCTGACAGAACTATATTCATGTTACCACCATCCCCTGACAGAACTATATTCATGTTACCACCACCCCCTGACAGAACTATATTCATGTTACCTCCATCCCCCTGACAGAACTATATTCATGTTACCACCATCCCCCTGACAGAACTATATTCATGTTACCTCCATCCCCCTGGCAGAACTATATTCATGTTACCACCATCCCCATGACAGAACTATATTCATGTTACCACCATCCCCCTGACAGAACTATATTCATGTTACCACCATCCCCCTGGCAGAACTATATTCATGTTACCACCATCCCCCTGGCAGAACTATATTCATGTTACCACCATCCCCCTGGCAGAACTATATTCATGTTACCACCATCCCCCTGGCAGAACTATATTCATGTTACCACCATCCCCTGACAGAACTATATTCATGTTACCACCATCCCCCTGACAGAACTATATTCATGTTACCACCATCCCCCTGGCAGAACTATATTCATGTTACCACCATCCCCCTGACAGAACTATATTCATGTTACCACCATCCCCTGGCAGAACTATATTCATGTTACCACCATCCCCCTGGCAGAACTATATTCATGTTACCACCATCCCCCTGACAGAACTATATTCATTTTACCTCCATCCCCCTGGCAGAACTATATTCATGTTACCACCATCCCCTGACAGAACTATATTCATGTTACCACCACCCCCCTGGCAGAACTATATTCATGTTACCACCATCCCCCTGGCAGAACTATATTCATGTTACCACCATCCCCTGGCAGAACTATATTCATGTTACCACCATCCCCCTGGCAGAACTATATTCATGTTACCACCATCCCCTTGACAGAACTATATTCATGTTACCACCATCCCCCTGGCAGAACTATATTCATGTTACCACCATCCCCTTGACAGAACTATATTCATGTTACCACCATCCCCCTGGCAGAACTATATTCATGTTACCACCATCCCCCTGACAGAACTATATTCATGTTACCACCATCCCCCTGACAGAACTATATTCATGTTACCACCATCCCCCTGGCAGAACTATATTCATGTTACCACCATCCCCCTGGCAGAACTATATTCATGTTACCACCATCCCCATGGCAGAACTATATTCATGTTACCACCATCCCCCTGGCAGAACTATATTCATGTTACCACCATCCCCATGGCAGAACTATATTCATGTTACCACCATCCCCATGGCAGATAGGTTACAGCTCAAATGAGTTAAGTCATCATTGTAACTATCAGGATATATCTGGTAACTTTCATGTGGTGATTGCCTGCGTTGCTACATCCTTAACAAATAAAGTCCATACGAAAAAGCTATTTTCACTCCTTAAGAAGATACACCTTTTAGGGTTTCCACATGGACAACTAAATACTGGGTCATTCATCAGATATAATGAGCAGTGTGGTTGGGAATGACTTCCTCAGCCATATACTGCATCACTGCAGGGTATTGGTAACCTTCAATACTTTCAGTGGCTGCTGCAAATGACTGCAGCTGATGTGCTTGTGTGAATGTTTTATTGATACAAATTATGTTTGTTGATTTTGAAACAACACTCTGATGTACTGTGGCAAAGTATTGCCATACCATATTCAATTATAAATCATGATTTATTAATAAAAGGTATTTCTCATTAAAATGTCTCTAGTTAATGTGTGTGTGTGTGTGTTGTCCGTGGAATGTGATATTGGTGTGATCAGTAGTTGTTCCTTCCAACTTGTCGTTCTACATCACAGTAATCTCTTTCTTAGACTGGCGCCATACTGGTGTCAACATCCACTGGAGTTTCTGCCATTTCACGTTACGATATTTCAGAAGCCAACCAACCATAAAGAGCTACTGTATTCAAAACGCAATCATGCAGTCAATGGGTCGTACAACATATATCGCTTTGGATAAAAATAGCCCAGATGTATTTTCATGACTGAAAAATACTAAATAACAATAGTTTCCTTTCAAATGTACAGACAACTTACTAGTACTAGGTCTAACTTTGTTCACAAAACATTACTTAACCAGATGGAGGCTGACGAGTGGCGGAATTTTCTTGTTTTTGGCCTATTTGAAGGCTTATTGACAAATATTTCTCATTTACGCCCTTTTTATTTCAACATCTACACTGAACTAGGTCTACATTTGGCCCAGGTTTATAGGCCTAACACGGTTTATTAAATATCTCCATTATAAATCGTTGCGTTGCCAGGTAAACTCTAGTCAACAGGGCGTGAGAGCAGGCGGCCGATTACGATTGGCTCCCGCAGGGTCGTGTATGAGCGCACGGACAGCAACCTAATGAGCGCCCCCTCAGAGCGGTATCACACGACGTTAAACCGGCAGGACCGCAATATAATAATACCTCAATATTTAGCCTACCACCATTCACTGGCCTATACGTAGTATATGTTATAGGTAGGCGAAAGCTTTCTGTTTGGGCATACCATTGACAGTCTTCCACCACTATTTGAACAAACGTTCAGCTTCTGAAGGTCTACATAATGTAATATTGATTTATAAATAACAATATACATTTAATTGTTCGTTTAAAAGTCTACTATTAGACCTGGCCTACATCTATTTTATAATCGCCTATGCACTAATCAGATATTGTAAGCCTAAAAACATTAAATTAGTCTCAACATTGAATTATTATTTTATTTTTATTTAACCTTTATTTTACTAGGCAAGTCAGTTAAGAACAAATTCTTATTTACAATGACGGCCTACCACCTCCTGCGGAGACCGGGGCTGGGATTAAAAATAAGAATAAATAACATAAATACAGGACAAAACACACATCAAGACAAGAGAGACAACGCAATACTACATAAGAGACCTAAGACAACAACATAACAAGGCAGCAACACAGGACAACACAGCATGGCAGCAGCACAACATGGTAGCAACACAAAACATGGTACAATCATTATTGGGCACAGACAACAGCACAAAGGGCAAGAAGGTAGAGACAACAATACATCACACAAAGCAGCCACGACTGTCAGTAAGAGTTTTCATGATTGAGTCTTTGAATGAAGAGATTGAGATAAAACTGTCTAGTTTCAACGTTTGTTGCAGCTCATTCCAGTCGCTCGCTGCAGCCAACTGAAAAGACGAGCGACCCAGGGATGTGTGTGCTTTGGGGACCTTTAACAGAATGTGACTGGCAGAACGGGTGTTGTATGTGAAGGATGAGGGCTGCAGTAGATATCTCAGATAGGGTGGAGTGAGGTCTATGGGGGTTTTAGGTCAACCAGTAGGTCTTGCGACGGGTATACAGAGATGACCAGTTTACAGAGGAGGGAGCGCAGTGATGTGTCCTATAAGGAGCATTAGTGGCAAATCTGTTGGCCGAATGGTAAAGAATATCTAGCCGCTCGAGAGCACCCTTACTTGCCAATCTGTTAATGACGTCTCCGTAATCTAGCATGGGTAGCATGGTCATCTGAATCACGGTTAGTTTGGCAGCTGGGGTGAAAGAGGAGCGATTACGGTAGAGGAAACCAAGTCTAAATTTAAGGAAAATATGACCTCAAAGATAATTCATTTATTGATTTATTTTAATTAACAGGCCTATTCACCCTTGTAGGCCTATCTAATGTTTGTGGTTAGAGTTTTAAATCGAAAGAATAATAATTCTACTCATTAGTCCGAGGCTACTGTCATGCTGCCATTTTAGTAATGCACTAAACTTTAGACAGACCACACATGAGATGCCTTAAAAAGCAGCAAGAGCAAAGACCTTGTAAAATAAATAGCCTTATTAACTTGAGACACTTTATTTGCCCAATAACATACGGAATTTTACGCTTTTATATATGAGGCTACCTATAGGTTACCGTCACGGCACTAACACCGCCACTGAGGCCAAAATCCTTTCGATTCATTGTAATGTAAACTTTCATTTTGCGGTGATTTGATTATAGTTGATCGTTTATAAAATACAAAATAAACATGCGCCATTTGTATTTAATAAAAATATTTAAGAGATCTGCAATGTTATTCTCAGAATGAAATTTTTATTTTTGTGTTATAAATTGCTTTCATTTTCAGGTGTTGACCCAAACTGTTGATGTCATAGGCTTACTTTCTTCTAAAGACAGTTTAGATAAATGTGTCAAATAGATGATAAGATGTTAGCTAATACCCACATCACCCCATACCTCAACTCGAAATCCTCTTTTGAAGTCTATTTTCTTCATGACCTTTGAACTTTAGTTGTCAAACGGCCAATTCCAGGAATGCGGCGTAGCAGGTTCAAAACTTCAGGCCTATAATATTTATAGGAGTATAGTTTAGAAATTCCAATTGTAGTTATATTGACTGTCGTTTTATCTGATTGGAGTTGGAGGACTATGAATATAATAGACGGAGTGAATACACGTTTAAAGAGATGGAACACCTTAGCAGTTTACCCGCTGAATTTCTACAGCCTCATCCTCAAAATGTATTGAGTTAGGATTTATTCAAATTTCAATTGTTACATCCCAAGGAAATGGTTTATTGTTCTCCCTTTTGATGAATAGACCTATCACAAAGCTAGTGACCCAGGTGCATACTAGAAGAATAGATAATCAATAAAGATAGTGACCTAGGTGTATACTAGAATAATATATAATCAATAAAGATAGTGACCTAGGTGTATACTAGAAGAATAGATAATCAATAAAGATAGTGACCTAGGTGTATACTAGAAGAATATATAATCAATAAAGATAGTGACCTAGGTGTATACTAGAAGAATATATAATCAATAAAGATAGTGACCTAGGTGTATACTAGAAGAATAGATAATCAATAAAGATAGTGACCTAGGTGTATACTAGAAGAATAGATAATCAATAAAGATAGTGACCTAGGTGTATACTAGAAGAATATATAATCAATAAAGATAGTGACCTAGGTGTATACTAGAAGAATAGATAATCAATAAAGATAGTGACCTAGGTGTATACTAGAAGAATAGATAATCAATAAAGATAGTGACCTAGGTAAAAACTAGAGGAATATACCTATCAATAAAGATAGTGACCTAGGTGTATAGTAGGATTTTCTATCTTGAGACAATTATTGAATTATAAAGGAAGGAAATTGTCATTATTAAATTGAGTCACTAGTATTGTTTAACTATATGTAATTACAGTTATAGTTGTCAGGCTGTAACTGCGTAATTTAATGTAATCTGTGAGCAAATATAATGCAATCTGTTCACCTTCTAAACTCCACAACTTGTTTATGGATTAAAGTTTTTCTTTGAATTTTACGGTAACATTACATAGATGGTGTGATTATTTCAATTCTGTTTAATTTACATTTTTCAATCCAAACTCAACATATTTTATTCTATTCAAACATGATCGATTTTTCTCAAATACAAATTCACGCAAATTCAACCCAGTAATTTGTTTTATATATTTCAGACGAACAATTAAATCAGACCTATTTTGATATCTTCTGACTCAGAAAATGTTGCGGTAGCTCTCTAGTTGAAACCGTTCTGTGAGGACTGTCGTTGGCGAATCAAATGTCTAGCGTGCAACGTGTCCTCCAGGCCCTGACAATAGAACGCCGGAAGACGTTCAGCAAAGTCACGGATAATAATGACTTGTTTTAAAATCCGACAAACCATTCCTGTTTATGAAGGTAACCTAGCCAACACCAGACTACTTGCCCAAAGCCCTAAAATGACAATATTGCATTATTTCGATATCGAAAAGATATCAAAATACAATGTGAATAGAGTCAAATGCTTGAAGAATATTCAAAGTAAATAACACTGAAAAGCACTACAAATAGATGGCAGTCAATGAATAGAATGAGAAGTAGCCACTAAGATGGATATATACAGGAACCATAAGGATGTGACCATACATCACACCACTAATATGGATATACAGGAACTATAAGGATATGACCATACATCACACCACTAATATGGATATATAGAGGAACCATAAGGATATGACCATACATCACACCACTAATATGGATATATACAGGAACTATAAGGATATGACCATACATCACACCACTAAGATGGATATATAGAGGAACCATAAGGATGTGACCATACATCACACCACTAAGATGGATATATACAGGAACCATAAGGATGTGACCATATATCACACCAACTATGGAGATTCAGGGGGACTCTAGGGCATTGTTTTAGGATAGATCTATATAATAACTAACCATACCATAGAAATATCATGTAATTCTCAGTGGTGAAAAGTAGCCTACTTAAGTAAAAATACTTGCACGTACTTAAGTCATGTCTTAAGGTATCTCGACTTTATTAATATTTGTGACAACTTTCACATCATTCCTAAAGAAAATCTGTCCTTTTTACTCCATTTACCCTGCCACCCTAAAGTCCTGTTACATTTAAAGAGCTCAGGCAGGACAGAAATATGGTCCAATTCACCATCCATCCCTACTGCCTCTGATCTGGCGGACTCACTAAACACAAATACTGCCTCTGATCTGGAGGACTCACTAAACACAAATACTGCCTCTGATCTGGAGGACTCACTAAACACAAATACTGCCTCTGATCTGGGGGACTCACTAAACACAAATACTGCCTCTGATCTGGTGGACTCACTAAACACAAATACTGCCTCTGATCTGGGGGACTCACTAAACACAAATACTGCCTCTGATCTGGGGGACTCACTAAACACAAATACTGCCTCTGATCTGGAGGACTCACTAAACACAAATACTGCCTCTGATCTGGAGGAGTCACTAAACACAAATACTGCCTCTGATCTGGGGGACTCACTAAACACAAATACTGCCTCTGATCTGGGGGACTCACTAAACACAAATACTGCCTCTGATCTGCAGGACTCACTAAACACAAATACTGCCTCTGATCTGGGGGACTCACTAAACACAAATACTGCGTTTGTAAATGATGTCTGTGTTGGAGTGTGCCCGTCTGTCCATAAATTAAAATAACTACAAAATGGTGTCTAGTTTGCTTAATAGAAGGGATCTGATGTATAACATTCACTAAAGTATGACAGCTGACTAGTTTCTCCACCAGCGGTCATCAAATGAAATTGTATTTGTCACATATGCTGAATACAACAGGTGTAGACCTCACAGTGAAATGCTGAATACAACAGGTGTAGACCTCACAGTGACATGCTGAATACAACAGGTGTAGTAGACCTCACAGTGACATGCTGAATACAACAGGTTTAGACCTCACAGTGAAATGCTGAATACAACAGATGTAGACCACACTGTGAAATGCTGAATACAACAGGTGTAGTAGACCTCACAGTGACATGCTGAATACAACAGGTGTAGTAGACCTCACAGTGACATGCTGAATACAACAGGTGTAGACCTCACAGTGAAATGCTGAATACAATCTTACAAGCCCTAGCCTGAAGTTAAGGGCCCCTTTTTCTCCATTTCCGCCTGACTGACGCACCCAAAGTAAACTGCCTGTTACTCAGGCCCTGAAGCCAAGATATGCATATAATTGGTACCATTGGAAAGACAACACTCTGAAGTTTGTAGAAATGTTATAATAATGTAGGAGAATATAACACAATAGATATGGTAGGAGTAAATCCAAAGAAAAACCAACCAGAATTTGTTTTTGAGAGCCTATGCTCTTACAATGGAAAGTATAGGGAAATAATTAAACTCCCAGTTTGAAATTCCTATGGCTTCCACTGGGTGTCAGTAGTCTTTGGTCAGGGTTTCAGGCTTGTTTATTACAAAACGAGTAAGAATAATGCGTTTTAGTACAAGGACATATGCTTGGAAATTCGTGTGTGCACGCGCAATGAAGACAACGCGCGCCTGCTAATATCACTTTTCTATTGAACATAGGGAATGTGACACATGTCCAATAGGATAAAGCTGCAACAATCACACAGCACAACAACCACTTACAAGGTGCCAATTAGATAGCACACACACCGGTAGACTAGAGGAAGTAGTGATGGTGAACATGATTAACCATCAATAAACATACTTGTAGAATAGAGGAAGTAGTGATGGTGAACATGATTAACCATCTATAAACATACTGGTAGAATAGAGGAAGTAGTGATGGTGAACATGATTAACCATCTATAAACATACTGGTAGAACAGAGGAAGTAGTGATGGTGAACATGATTAACCATCTATAAACATACTGGTAGAATAGAGGAAGTAGTGATGGTGAACATGATTAACCACCTATAAACATACTGGTAGAATAGAGGAAGTAGTGATGGTGAACATGATTAACCACCTATAAACATACTGGTAGAATAGAGGAAGTAGTGATGGTGAACATGATTAACCATCTATAAACATACTGGTAGAATAGAGGAAGTAGTGATGGTGAACATGATTAACCATCTATAAACATACTGGTAGAATAGAGGAAGTAGTGATGGTGAACATGATTAACCATCTATAAACATACTGGTAGAATAGAGGAAGTAGTGATGGTGAACATGATTAACCAGCTATAAACACTATAAGAGGACAAGGAATGCATTCCATGCATTCCGGTTCCGGTTGGAGCGAGCGGTCGCATCTACGCATCTACACTTCGGTCCGCAGGTAGTATAACTTTTCATTACATTTCGTTATAGTACAACGGTTTGATTTGTCTAATCTTAGCAATTTCTTCTTAGCTAGCTACATAGCCGTCTTTGTATCAACGACAATTGCATAATTATCGTATTTCGTCGTCCTAACGTATCTGCCCAGCAGCTAGCTAAGCAGCTAGCTAACATCCACTGTCCACTAGCACTGTAGAAACTATTACACTCAACTGAACGACTCGATTAGCGTAGTGTCAGCTAGCTACATAGTTGTCTTCGCTGTCTTCGTATCCAAGATAATTGTGCAGTTTAGAGTGTGTAGACTTAGAGTGATTATCTTAATTTACCGAGGTTAGCTAGCCAGCTATTTGTCGTCCTTAACGTAGGAAATGCTGCTAGCTAGCTAGCCAACAGCTAGCCAACCTCTACCGAATTGAACTCCAACTACCCGGTCAACATTCCGCGTCGCTCCACAGGTAGTATCACATTTTCATTTCACTTCATTACAGTACAACGGTTTGATTTGTTTGATCGTAGCTAGCCAGCTACATAGCCGTCTTTGTATCTAAGACAATTGTGTAGTCTAGAGCGATTTTCTAGGTTAGCTGGCCAGCTATTGTCGTTCTTTTAACGTAGCTAGCCAGCTAGCCCCCGAATAGCAGCACTGTAGTAACTATCACAGTACAACGGTTTGTTTTGTTTGATCGTAGCTAGCTAGCTACGTAGCCGTCTTTGTATCTAAGACAATTGTGTAGCCTAGAGCGATTTTCTAGGTTAGCTGGCCAGCTATTGTCGTTCTTTTAACGTAGCTAGCCAGCTAGCCCCCGAATAGCAGCACTGTAGTAACTATTACAGTACAACGGTTTGTTTTGTTTGATCGTAGCTAGCTAGCTACATAGCCGTCTTTGTATCTAAGACAATTGTGTAGCCTAGAGCGATTTTCTAGGTTAGCTAGCCAGCTATTGTCGTTCTTTTAAGGTAACGTAACGCAATCAACCTGCTAGCTAGCCAGCTAGCCCCCGAATAGCAGCACTGTAGAAACTATTACACTCGACGGAACGACTTGATTAGTGTAGTGTCAACATCGCAGCCACTACCAGCTAGCCTACTCCAGCAGTACTGTATCATTTCAATCATTTTAGTCAATAAGATTCTTGCTACGTAAGCTTAACTTTCTGAACATTCGAGACGTGTAGTCCACTTGTCATTCCAATCTCCTTTGCATTAGCGTAGCCTCTTCTGTACCCTGTCAACTATGTGTCTATCTATCCCTGTTCTCTCCTCTCTGCACAGACCATACAAACGCTCCACACCGCGTGGCCGCGGCCACCCTAATCTGGTGGTCCCAGCGCGCACGACCCACGTGGAGTTCCTGGTCTCCGGTAGCCTCTGGAACTGCCGATCTGCGGCCAACAAGGCAGAGTTCATCTCAGCCTATGCCTCCCTCCAGTCCCTCGACTTCCTGGCACTGACGGAAACATGGATCACCACAGATAACACTGCTACTCCTACTGCTCTCTCTTCGTCCGCCCACGTGTTCTCGCACACCCCGAGAGCTTCTGGTCAGCGGGGTGGTGGCACCGGGATCCTCATCTCTCCCAAGTGGTCATTCTCTCTCTCTCCCCTTACCCATCTATCTATCGCCTCCTTTGAATTCCATGCTGTCACAGTTACCAGCCCTTTCAAGCTTAACATCCTTATCATTTATCGCCCTCCAGGTTCCCTCGGAGAGTTCATCAATGAGCTTGATGCCTTGATAAGCTCCTTTCCTGAGGACGGCTCACCTCTCACAGTCCTGGGCGACTTTAACCTCCCCACGTCTACCTTTGACTCATTCCTCTCTGCCTCCTTCTTTCCACTCCTCTCCTCTTTTGACCTCACCCTCTCACCTTCCCCCTACTCACAAGGCAGGCAATACGCTCGACCTCATCTTTACTAGATGCTGTTCTTCCACTAACCTCATTGCAACTCCCCTCCAAGTCTCCGACCACTACCTTGTATCCTTTTCCCTCTCGCTCTCATCCAACACTTCCCACACTGCCCCTACTCGGATGGTATCGCGCCGTCCCAACCTTCGCTCTCTCTCCCCCGCTACTCTCTCCTCTTCCATCCTATCATCTCTTCCCTCTGCTCATACCTTCTCCAACCTTTCTCCTGATTCTGCCTCCTCAACCCTCCTCTCTTCCCTTTCTGCATCCTTTGACTCTCTATGTCCCCTATCCTCCAGGCCGGCTCGGTCCTCCCCCCCGCTCCATGGCTCGATGACTCATTGCGAGCTCACAGAACAGAGCTCCGGGCAGCCGAGCGGAAATGGAGGAAAACTCGCCTCCCTGCGGACCTGGCATCCTTTCACTCCCTCCTCTCTACATTTTCCTCCTCTGTCTCTGCTGCTAAAGCCACTTTCTACCACTCTAAATTCCAAGCATCTGCCTCTAACCCTAGGAAGCTCTTTGCCACCTTCTCCTCCCTCCTGAATCCTCCTCCCCCTCCCCCCCTCCTCCCTCTCTGCAGATGACTTCGTCAACCATTTTGAAAAGAAGGTCGACGACATCCGATCCTCGTTTGCTAAGTCAAACGACACCGCTGGTTCTGCTCACACTGCCCTACCCTGTGCTCTGACCTCTTTCTCCCCTCTCTCTCCAGATGAAATCTCGCTTCTTGTGACGGCCGGCCGCCCAACAACCTGCCCGCTTGACCCTATCCCCTCCTCTCTTCTCCAGACCATTTCCGGGGACCTTCTCCCTTACCTCACCTCGCTCATCAACTCATCCCTGACCGCTGGCTACGTCCCTTCCGTCTTCAAGAGAGCGAGAGTTGCACCCCTTCTGAAAAAACCTACACTCGATCCCTCCGATGTCAACAACTACAGACCAGTATCCCTTCTTTCTTTTCTCTCCAAAACTCTTGAACGTGCCGTCCTTGGTCAGCTCTCCCGCTATCTCTCTCAGAATGACCTTCTTGATCCAAATCAGTCAGGTTACAAGACTAGTCATTCAACTGAGACTGCTCTTCTCTGCATCACGGAGGCGCTCCGCACTGCTAAAGCTAACTCTCTCTCCTCTGCTCTCATCCTTCTAGACCTATCGGCTGCCTTCGATACTGTGAACCATCAGATCCTCCTCTCCACCCTCTCCGAGTTGGGCATCTCCGGCGCGGCCCACGCTTGGATTGCGTCCTACCTGACAGGTCGCTCCTACCAGGTGGCGTGGCGAGAATCTGTCTCCTCGCCACGCGCTCTCACCACTGGTGTCCCCCAGGGCTCTGTTCTAGGCCCTCTCCTATTCTCGCTATACACCAAGTCACTTGGCTCTGTCATAACCTCACATGGTCTCTCCTATCATTGCTATGCAGACGACACACAATTAATCTTCTCCTTTCCCCCTTCTGATGACCAGGTGGCGAATCGCATCTCTGCATGTCTGGCAGACATATCAGTGTGGATGACGGATCACCACCTCAAGCTGAACCTCGGCAAGACGGAGCTGCTCTTCCTCCCGGGGAAGGACTGCCCGTTCCATGATCTCGCCATCACGGTTGACAACTCCATTGTGTCCTCCTCCCAGAGCGCTAAGAACCTTGGCGTGATCCTGGACAACACCCTGTCGTTCTCAACCAACATCATGGCGGTGGCCCGTTCCTGTAGGTTCATGCTCTACAACATCCGCAGAGTACGACCCTGCCTCACACAGGAAGCGGCGCAGGTCCTAATCCAGGCACTTGTCATCTCCCGTCTGGATTACTGCAACTCGCTGTTGGCTGGGCTCCCTGCCTGTGCCATTAAACCCCTACAACTCATCCAGAACGCCGCAGCCCGTCTGGTGTTCAACCTTCCCAAGTTCTCTCACGTCACCCCGCTCCTCCGCTCTCTCCACTGGCTTCCAGTTGAAGCTCGCATCCGCTACAAGACCATGGTGCTTGCCTACGGAGCTGTGAGGGGAACGGCACCGCAGTACCTCCAGGCTCTGATCAGGCCCTACACCCAAGCAAGGGCACTGCGTTCATCCACCTCTGGCCTGCTCGCCTCCCTACCATTGAGGAAGTACAGTTCCCGCTCAGCCCAGTCAAAACTGTTCGCTGCTCTGGCCCCCCAATGGTGGAACAAACTCCCTCACGACGCCAGGACAGCGGAGTCAATCACCACCTTCCGGAGACACCTGAAACCCCACCTCTTCAAGGAATACCTAGGATAGGATAAGTAATCCTTCTCACCCCCCCCTTAATGATTTAGATGCACTATTGTAAAGTGGCTGTTCCACTGGATGTCAGAAGGTGAATTCACCAATTTGTAAGTCGCTCTGGATAAGAGCGTCTGCTAAATGACTTAAATGTAAATGTAAATTCCAAATGGGGCCCAATTCCCTACATAGTGCACTACTTAAGGCCAGTGCCCTATAGGGAATAGGTTGCAATTTTTGGACACATATCCAAGTGTTTTGTGTTCTGTCAGCTTGTCCCCAGACTGCCCTTTTAATCCCCTGCCCCCTGGTATGTGTTGGTGACATCACACCGCTCCCCGCCACTCCCTCCGTCCAGGCCTGACGAGTCGATCGGGAGACTGACTGGCTCCATTCTCTGACCTCTGCCATTATCAAGATGGCGTCTGTCTGTCCGTCCGACAGGCTCAGAATGAGATATAGAGATATATGAGATACACTACATCTACTGTAAATCTACTGTAATAGAAGGCGAGGCCAGCCTTCCAAAACCCCATCTCATTCACTCCACTACTGTGAGAAGCCTGGGTTTTGGAGGCTACAGTAATATCTACTGGAACTGTTAGCAACAACAACATAATCCAGGAAGGAGACCAATCAACTGAAGGACTGTCCTGATGTTGCTAGGAGACAGATGCAGAGGAACTTCTCTGAAAAGGTTGGCCATGACCTCTCCTGGAGGATCCCTCTTAAACTGCATCTCAAATGGTACCCTATTCCCCATTTTGTGGCATAGGGCTCTGGTCAACAGTAGTGCACTATATAGGGAATAGTGTACCATAGGGCTCTGGTCTAAAGTAGTACACTATATAGGGAATAGGGTGCCATAGGGTTGTGGTCTAAAGTAGTACACTATATAGGGAATAGGGTGCTATTTTGGCATGCATCCAATGTCTAGCTGAATAACAGACCAATAATTTCCCTCCTTGGGCTACTAATTACCCAATAAAGACTTATCTACATCCTCTACGTCTCTCTAGACTGAACAGGAAGTAGACATCCTTTATAAAGATGTGTGATTCAGATGACAGAGACAAACAACGTCTTCATGACGAGGAGGCTGGTGGGAGGGGCTATAGGAGGACAGTAGATGTAGAGGAGGCTGGTGGGATAGGCTATAGGAGGACAGTAGATGTAGAGGAGGCTGGTGGGAGGAGCTATAGGAGGACAGTAGAGGAAGAGGCTGGTGGGAGGAGCTATAGGAGGACAGTCGAGGAAGAGGGCCAGGAGCTGTTAGACATATTCCATCAGGGGGAGGAGCTATAGGAGGACAGTAGATGTAGAGGCTGGTGGGAGGAGCTATTGGAGGACAGTAGAGGAAGAGGGCCAGGAGCTGTTAGACATGTTCCATCAGGGGGAGGGGCTATAGGAGGACAGTAGAGGAAGAGGCTGGTGGGAGGAGCTATAGGAGGACAGTAGAAGAAGAGGGCCAGGAGCTGTTAGACATGTTCCATCAGGGGGAGGAGCTATAGGAGGACAGTAGAGGAAGAGGGCCAGGAGCTGTTAGACATGTTCCATCAAGGGGAGGAGCTATAGGAGGACAGGAGATGTAGAGGCTGGTGGGAGGAGCTTAATGAGGACAGTAGATGAAGAGGCTGGTGGGAGGAGCTATAGGAGGACAGTAGATGAAGGGGCTAGTGGGAGGAGCTATAGGAGGACAGTAGAGGAAGAGGGCCAGGAGCTGTTAGACATGTTCCATCAGGGGGAGGAGCTAAAGGAGGACAGTAGATGTAGAGGCTGGTGGGAGGAGCTATAGGAGGGCCAGGAGCTGTTAGACATGTTCCATCAGGGGGAGGAGCTATAGGAGGACAGTAGATGTAGAGGCTGGTGGGAGGAGCTATAGGAGGGCCAGGAGCTGTTAGACATGTTCCATCAGGGGGAGGAGCTAGGAACAGATGGAATGGAGGTCATGGAGACGTGACGGGGTGTGTGTGTATCTGTCAGGCGAATGAGAAGATGAAGATTTGACAGCGAGGTGAAAGAGAGTTCATTCTTAACGAGGCTTGTCGATTAGAGCGACTAACAGGTGGAATCTCAAGGGGACGGCCATCACCTTGTCTACTGCTGCCAGGCTGGGCCGTGCCACCCCGACACACAATCCGACGACAAGGGACGCACAATGGGCAGCGCTGCCACAGCCTACAATACACCACACTGTCTCATTGGCCTGTTCCACCAGCCTGCCTACCAAATAGAAGCAAGATTAAAGGCATTGTGATGAAGTCAGACTAATCCCAGTGGAACACAGCTAAACAGACAGGTCTGATTCACCTGCAGATACTAAACAAAACAGTCTGATGTTCTGTTGTCTGATATAGTGTTGTATAGAAGTAGATGTTTATAATCCAAACCTTTCCAGTAGCCTTTAGTTCCGAGATTGGAAACAAGGCTGGAATTAGCCTAAAATCCAGATCTGTTTTGTGCTAAAATTCCACTCCTTGTGCTCCGTGTCGTAAAATTCCACTCCTTGTGCTCCGTGTCGTAACATTCCACTCCTTGTGCTCCGTGTCATAACATTCCACTCCTTGTGCTCCGTGTCGTAACATTCCACTCCTTGTGCTCCGTGTCGTAACATTCCACTCCTTGTGCTCCGTGTCGTAACATTCCACTCCTTGTGCTCCGTGTCGTAACATTCCACTCCTTGTGCTCCGTGTCGTAAAATTCCACTCCTTGTGCTCCGTGTCGTAAAATTCCACTCCTTGTGCTCCGTGTCGTAAAATTCCACTCCTTGTGCTCCGTGTCGTAACATTCCAGTCCTTGTGCTCCGTGTCGTAGCATTCCAGTCCTTGTGCTCCGTGTCGTAACATTCCACTCCTTGTGCTCCGTGTCGTAACATTCCACTCCTTGTGCTCCGTGTCGTAACATTCCACTCCTTGTGCTCCGTGTCGTAACATTCCACTCCTTGTGCTCCGTGTCGTATGTTTGACAAGGAGTGAAATGATCATATGGAGTGACTGGGAGGTTGTACATATGGTGTGTGTGACTCTGTTTTATAGCTTGTGGAATGATCGCACCAACTATCTGGCTGATGTGGCGTTGGGTTGTGTTGACGAGGCGCTATCTGGTAGGGGTGGCGTTGGGTTGTGTTGACGAGGCGCTATCTTGCTGGGATGGCGTTGGGTTGTGTTGACGATGCGCTATCTGGCTGGGGTGGCGTTGGGTTGTGTTGACGAGGCGCTATCTGGCTGGGGTGGCGTTGGGTTGTGTTGACGAGGCGCTATCTGGCTGGGGTGGCGTTGGGTTGTGTTGGCGAGGCGCTATCTGATAGGGGTGGCGTTGGGTTGTGTTGAAGAGGCGCTATCAGGCTGAGGTGGCGTTGGGTTGTGTTGATGAGGCGCTATCAGGCTGAGGTGGCGTTGGGTTGTGTTGATGAGGCGCTATCTGGCTGAGGTGGCGTTAGGTTGTGTTGATGAGGCGCTATCTGGCTGAGGTGGCGTTGGGTTGTGTTGATGAGGCGCTATCTGGCTGAGGTGGCGTTGGGTTGTGTTGATGAGGCGCTATCTGGCTGAGGTGGCGTTGGGTTGTGTTGACGAGGCGCTATCTGGTAGGGGTGGCGTTGGGTTGTGTTGACGAGGCGCTATCTGGTAGGGGTGGCGTTGGGTTGTGTTGACGAGGCGCTATCTGGCTGGGGTGGCGTTGGGTTGTGTTGACGAGGCGCTATCTGGCTGGGGTGGCGTTGGGTTGTGTTGACGAGGCGCTATCTGGCTGGGGTGGCGTTGGGTTGTGTTGGCGAGGCGCTATCTGATAGGGGTGGCGTTGGGTTGTGTTGAAGAGGCGCTATCAGGCTGAGGTGGCGTTGGGTTGTGTTGATGAGGCGCTATCAGGCTGAGGTGGCGTTGGGTTGTGTTGATGAGGCGCTATCTGGCTGAGGTGGCGTTGGGTTGTGTTGATGAGGCGCTATCTGGCTGAGGTGGCGTTGGGTTGTGTTGATGAGGCGCTATCTGGCTGAGGTGGCGTTGGGTTGTGTTGATGAGGCGCTATCTGGCTGAGGTGGCGTTGGGTTGTGTTGATGAGGCGCTATCAGGCTGAGGTGGCGTTGGGTTGTGTTGATGAGGCGCTATCTGGCTGAGGTGGCGTTGGGTTGTGTTGATGAGGCGCTATCTGGCTGAGGTGGCGTTGGGTTGTGTTGATGAGGCGCTATCTGGCTGAGGTGGCGTTGGGTTGTGTTGATGAGGCGCTATCTGGCTGAGGTGGCGTTGGGTTGTGTTGACGAGGCGCTATCTGGTAGGGGTGGCGTTGGGTTGTGTTGACGAGGCGCTATCTGGTAGGGGTGGCGTTGGGTTGTGTTGACGAGGCGCTATCTGGTAGGGGTGGCGTTGGGTTGTGTTGACGAGGCGCTATCTGGTAGGGGTGAGCTGTAGTTGAGATCTATTAAGATGCTAATCTCTCTGGTTAGAATTCAACAACTTTTTGTTTCTGACACACAGAGAACACCAGGGAGGGGCCTGCTGGGGGAACGGGAGGGAGATAGGAGAGAGACGTGTCTTCATACTGCAGCATGAAGAGAGAGGAGGAGAGGGGAGGGGCCTGCTGGGGGGACGGGAGGGAGATAGGAGAGAGACGTGTCTTCATACTGCAGCATTAAGAGAGAGGAGGAGAGGGGAGGGGCCTGCTGGGGGACGGGAGGGAGATAGGAGAGAGACGTGTCTTCATACTGCAGCATGAAGAGAGAGGAGGGGAGGGGCCTGCTGGGGGGACGGGAGGGGGGAGGGGAGGGAGATAGGAGAGAGACGTGTCTTCATACTGCAGCATTAAGAGAGAGGAGGAGAGGGGAGGGGCCTGCTGGGGGGACGGGAGGGAGATAGGAGAGAGACGTGTCTTCATACTGCAGCATTAAGAGAGAGGAGGAGAGGGGAGGGGCCTGCTGGGGGGACTGGAGGGAGATAGGAGAGAGACGTGTCTTCATACTGCAGCATGAAGAGAGAGGAGGAGAGGGGAGGGGCCTGCTGGGGGGACGGGAGGGAGATAGGAGAGAGACGTGTCTTCATACTGCAGCATTAAGAGAGAGGAGGAGGGGGGGGCCTGCTGGGGGACGGGAGGGAGATAGGAGAGAGACGTGTCTTCATACTGCAGCATTAAGAGAGAGGAGGAGACGGGAGGGGCCTGCTGGGGGACGGGAGGGAGATAGGAGAGAGACGTGTCTTCATACTGCAGCATTAAGAGAGAGGAGGAGAGGGGAGGGGCCTGCTGGGGGAACGGGAGGGAGATAGGAGAGAGACGTGTCTTCATACTGCAGCATTAAGAGAGAGGAGGAGGAGAGGGGAGGGGCCTGCTGGGGGGACTGGAGGGAGATAGGAGAGAGACGTGTCTTCATACTGCAGCATGAAGAGAGAGGAGGGGAGGGGAGGGGCCTGCTGGGGGAACGGGAGGGAGATAGGAGAGAGACGTGTCTTCATACTGCAGCATTAAGAGAGAGGAGGAGAGGGGAGGGGCCTGCTGGGGGGACTGGAGGGAGATAGGAGAGAGACGTGTCTTCATACTGCAGCATTAAGAGAGAGGAGGAGAGGGGCCTGCTGGGGGGACGGGAGGGAGATAGGAGAGAGACGTGTCTTCATACTGCAGCATTAAGAGAGAGGAGGAGAGGGGAGGGGCCTGCTGGGGGGAGATAGGAGAGGTTGGTGGCTGACTAAATACTTTTTTGCCCCACTGTAGGTAGGGGTGAAGTGACTATGCATAGATAATAAACAGCGAGTAACAGCAGTGTAAAAAACAGGGGGGGGGGGGCTGCAGTCAATTAACGCTGAGCTGTAGTCAATAAATAGCATTCTCACATAGGTGTGCCTTTTGTCCAGGTGGGAAAGGGCAGTGTGGAGTGCAATAGAGATTGCGTCATCTGTGGATCTGTTGGGGCAGTACGTGAATTGGAATGGGTCTAGGGTTCCCGGGATGATGGTGTTGATGTGAGCCATGACCAGCTTTTCAAAGCACCTCATGGCTACCGACGTGAGTGCTATGGGGCTGTAGTCATTTAGGCAGGTTATCTTTGCTTCCTTGGGCACAGGGACTATGGTAATCTGCTTGAAACATGTAGGTACTACAGACTCGGTCAGGGAGAGGTTGAAAATGTCAGTGAAGACACTTGCCAGTTGGTCCATGCATGCTCTGAGTACATGTCCTGGTAATCCATCTGGCCCCACGGCTTTGTGAATGTTGACCTGTTGAAAGGTCTTGCTCACATTGGCTACGGAAAGTGTGATCACACAGTCGTCCATAACAGCTGGTGCTCTCGTGCATGCTTCAGTGTTTTTTTTTAACCTTTATTACACTATGCAGAATGTGACTGGTAGAACGGGTGTTGTATGTGGAGGATGAGGGCTTCAGTAGATATCTCAGATAGGTTGGAGGGAGGCCTAGGAAGGTTTTAGAAATAAGCATCAACCAGTGGGTCTTGCGACGGGTATACAGAGATAACCAGTTTACAGAGGAGTATAGAGTGCAGTGATGTGTCCTATAAGGAGCATTGGTGGCAAATCTGATGGCCGAATGGTAAAGAACATCTAGCCGCTTGAGAGCACCCTTACCTGCCGATCTATAAATTACGTCTCCGAAATCTAGGGTTAGTTTGGCAGCTGTGGTGAAAGAGGAGTGATGACGATTGAGGAAACCAAGTCTAGATTTAACCTTAGCCTGCAGCTTTGATATGTGCTGAGAGAAGGACAGTGTACCATCTAGCTATACTTCCAAGTACTTGTATGAGGTGACTACCTCATAGGTAGGTAGTAGTCACACTGATGGGGAGAGGGGCATTCTTCTTACCAAACCACATGACCTTTGTTTTGGAGGTGTTCAGAACAAGGTTAAGGCCAGAGAAAGCTTGTTGGACACTAATAAAGCTTTGTTGTGGAGCTTTTAACACTAAATCCGAGGAGGGGCCAGCTGAGTATAAGACTGTATCATCTGCATATAAATGGATGAATAAGCTTCCTACTGCCTGACCTATTTTTAATTTTCTTTATGGGGGCGTGTTTGTTCCAGAATGTATCACATCCAGTCGTGATTGGGAGTCCCATAATGCGAGGCACAATTGCCCAGCACCGACTGGGTTTGGTTACCCCTGTAGGCCGTCATTGTGAATAAGAATGTGTGCTTTACTGACTTGCCTAGTTAAATAAAGGTTCAATAAAACATGGTTAATAATACAACTGAAAAAAAGAAGGTCCAAGCGTCTTCAACAGAGGGGATCACGCTGATTCTATACCATTTTACAGAGGCCAGTTCATGTAGGAAGGCTCATTGAAGTTTTCAGCAAGTGCCTATGACACATCAGGACAGGTCATTTCACTGAGCAGCCATTACTAACACAGGCTGTAAAACAATGATCACTAAGGTCATTACAGAAAACACCAGGCTGACACCTATCAGGATTATTTGTGAGGATAATGTCGAGGAGAGTAGCCTTTTCTGGGTGTCTGGAGTCATACCTTGTGGGATTGGTAATAATCTGAGAAAGATTTAAGAAGTCCCATTGCTTTAGGACTTGGTCAGGTTGTTTAAGCATGTCCGAGTTTAGGTCACCTAGCAGGCCAAAATCAGACTTAGTGCATTTAGGGTACAGGCCGGTGCCGATGGTGGACGATAGCACCCAACAACAGTCAACAAAATGTAAGTTTAATGCTTAAAACCAGCAAATCAAATTGTTTGGGGACAGACTTGGTGGAGACAAACGAGCACTGAAGGTGTTCCTTGGTAAAGATTGCCACTCCACCACCTTTGGAAGGTCTTGCCGAAACAGGTTATAACCAGAACGGTTAACATCAGTATTCAAAACACTCTTCCTTAACCACGTCTCAGTTATGACCAACACATCTGGATTGGAGATGTGAACCCACACTTTCATTTGATCCATTATAGCTAATAAGCTTTGAGTGTTAACATGCAGAAAACCCAGGCTTTTGCGAGAGCAGAAATCAGTGAAGCAGATTTCAGAGCACAAGTCAGATTACAATGAAGAGCAAGACGTGCCGCTCTGTTCTGGGGTCGCTGCAGCTTAACTTGGTCTTCCCTTCAGCACTCGACCCCACGACTGGCCAAAAAAAACAGAGCATCTCTTTATTATGGACAGACCTCTCCCCATCTTCACAACCATTTAATCAATATGTTTTGAGCATAACAGTTTACAATCTAAGGCAACACCAAGTAATTTAGTCTCCTCAACTTGCTCAGCCACACCATTCAATACCAGATTCAGCTGAGGTCTATAATTTAGGGAATGATTTGTACCAAATACAATGCTCTTACTTTTAGAGATATTCAGGACCAGTTTATTACTGGTCACCCATTGCAAAACAGACGGCAACTCTTTAACTTCATTAGCTGTGGTTGCTGATGCTTATATGGTTAAATCATCAGCGTACATGGACACATGCTTTGTTTAATGCCAGTGTCAGGTCATTGGTAAAAATAGAAAAGAATAGAGGGCCTAGAAAGCTGCCCTGTGGTACACCACACTTTACATCTTTGACATTAGAGAAGCTTCCATTAAATAAATATTTTGAGTTTTGATTCCACGATATGGGCAGAGGTTGAAAAGTCATAACTCAAGAGCCTTCCGTTTAGAATGGATCGGCCTTACGGTTGCAGGCTGTAAAGCTCTTACTGGGGGCTTCATTGAGGCAAGGCCATGAAAATTGGTGTGAGCTGTGAGGACAATGGAGGTGAGTGTATAGACAGACATAGAGGAGAGAAATGTCTATAGACTGGGAGAACAGACAGACAGCACATCTGATCTGGGGGACTCTCTCTCTCTCTCCCCTCCCCCTCTCTCTCTCCCTCCCCCTCTCTCTCCCCCCCCTCTCTCCCTCCCACCCCTGACCCGTCGTCCCCACCACGTCTCCATAAAGCAAAGCTTCCTCTCCCTCTCCCCTGCTCTGTCTCCACTTCTCTCCAGGTCTCCTTCCCCAGTGTCTCCATAAAGCCTGTGGTGGTCATTATTTTGGGCAGATGGAGGAGAGGTTAGCGTCTGTCACTCCTGAGGAGGGGATCGTAGGGATGACAGAAGAAAGGGCCCATCAGAGAAAAGACCAGAAGCAGGAGGGAGCTTTTCATTGGTGTGAAAGACGTTGAAGAGGATAAGGAGCGGGGAAGCGCTGGGCATACAAATAGTCACTCTAGAATGGGCTTAGAGCCTATACCCCTGGCCATTTGAATGGGGAGGGCCGTTCTACTCATTCTGGGGTCCCCTGTCCTCACAGTCAGCTGACAGAAAGAAAGAAAAGAATGGCAGGGTTCAAGGCCCTCTCTAGGACCCACACAATAGGAGGGGCTCGCTCTTCTTCTCCTTTCAGACATTTAGCTTGAATATCTCCAGATGAAGATGGCACATTTGCCAAGCCCTGAGAGAGAGAGATTCCACAGAGCTGTGAACCAACTGAAAAGCAAGAAGGGCCATCTATGCCAACAAAAGGAACATAAAATTTGACCTAACAAATAGGATCTGGCTAACAATACTTGAATCAGTTATAGAACCCATTGCCCTTTATGGTTGTGAGGTCTGGGGTCCACTCACCAACCAATAATTCACAAAATAGGACAAAAACCAAATTGAGACTGCAAATGTCATAGACTAAGATACAGTAGAATAGTATAGAATACAGTATATACATATGAGATGAGTAATGCAAGATATGTAAATATTATTAAAGTGACTCGTGTTCCATTTATTAAAGTGGCCAGTGTTTTCAAGTCTATGTATATAGGCAGCAGCCTCTAATGTGCTAGTGATGGCTGTTTAACAGTCGGATGGCCTTGAGATAGAAGCTGTTTTTAAGTCTCTCGGTTCCAGCTTTGATGCACCTGTACTGACCTCGCCTTCTGGATGATAACGTGGTGAACAGGCAGTGGCTCGGGTGGTTGTTGTCCTTGATGGTCTTTTTGGCCTTCCTGTGACATCGGGTGCTGTATGTGTCCTGGAGGGCAGGTAGTTTGCCCTTGGTGATGCGCTGAGCAGACTGCACCACCCTCTGGAGAGCCCTGCCGTTACGGGCTGTTGCGCCTTCTTCTGTGGACCATTTCAGTTTGTCAGCGATGTGTACACCGAGGAACTTTAAGCTTTCCACCTTCTCCACTGCGGTCCCGTCGATGTAGATATGGGGGTGCTTCCTCTGCTGTTTCCTGAAGTCCATGATCATCTCCTTTGTTTTGTTGACGTTGAGTGAAAGGTTGTTTTCCTGACACCACACTCCCAGAGCTGTGAGGCTGTCTCGTCGGGAAAGAACCTAAGGATGTGCCAGGTTTAGGGGACGTAATAAGTGAGGTTATGGAGTCCAGGTGTGCCTCATGATGATGTGCAGCTGCGTGTAATGATTGATGCTAGGTGTGCGTAATGATGGATCCCAGGACCGGTGGTATCCCGGCGACGACGAATGCCGGAGGGGAGGAGTGGGAGTAGCCGTGACACATTTAGTATGATATGTTACGTTTCGTATGGTATGTTTTAATTTGTGGACATGACCCATTGTGTATGATATTTTACTAATTACAATCGAATGATATGTTATGAATTTTCTAAACCTATGGTCTTTTATGAATTCTAGCTAACGTTGGCTATCTGGCTAACATAGCTAGGCTAAGGTTATCCCATTATTTTTATTTCTACTTTGCACATTCTTCCATTGCAAATCTACCATTCCAGTGTTTTACTTGCTATATTGTATTTACTTTGCCACCATGGCCTTTTTTTGCCTTTACCTCCCTTATCTCACCTCATTTGCTCACATCGTATATAGACTTGTTTATACTGTATTATTGACTGTATGTTTGTTTTACTCCATGTGTAACTCTGTGTCGTTGTGTGTCGAACTGCTTTGCTTTATCCTGGCCAGGTCGCAATTGTAAATGAGAACTTGTTCTCAACTTGCCTACCTGGTTAAATAAAGGTGAAATAAAAAAATAAATAAAAAAAGGTTAAGTTTAGGAGTTAGGTTAAAGAGTTAAGGTTAGGGTTAGGTGAAAGGGTTAGCTAATAGGGTTACGGTTATTGTTCGGGGAAGGGTTAGCTAAAAGGGTTAAGATAAGGGTTAGGCAAAAGTTTAGCAAACATGCAAAGTATGAGATTCGAACTCACAACCTTTGGGTTGTTAGAAGATCGCGTTATGGCCTCCTTGGCGGTGTCTTACATAACCATACCAAAAGTACCATATAATACTAATTTGGATATCCAGGGTTGACATTTCTTATTACATCTAGTCTATGAGACCGGGCTGGACAGCCAGGAATGAAGTTCCTTATTACATCTAGTCTATGAGACCGGGCTGGATAGCCAGGGTTGACGTTCCTTTTACATCTAGTCTATAAGACCGGGCTGGATAGCCAGGGTTGACGTTCCTTTTACATCTAGTCTATGAGACCGGGCTGGATAGCCAGGGTTGACGTTCCTTTTACATCTAGTCTATGAGACCGGGCTGGATAGCCAGGGTTGACGTTCCTTTTACATCTAGTCTATAAGACCGGGCTGGATAGCCAGGGTTGACGTTCCTTTTACATCTAGTCTATGAGACCGGGCTGGATAGCCAGGGTTGACGTTCCTTTTACATCTAGTCTATGAGACCGGGCTGGATAGCCAGGGTTGACGTTCCTTTTACATCTAGTCTATGAGACCGGGCTGGATAGCCAGAGTTGACGTTCCTTATTACATCTAGTCTATGAGACCGGGCTGGATAGCCAGGATTGACGTTCCTTATAACATCTAGTCTATGAGACCGGGCTGGATAGCCAGGGTTGACGTTCCTTTTACATCTAGTCTATGAGACCGGGCTGGATAGCCAGGGTTGACGTTCCTTTTACATCTAGTCTATGAGACCGGGCTGGATAGCCAGGGTTGACGTTCCTTTTACATCTAGTCTATGAGACCGGGCTGGATAGCCAGGGTTGACGTTCCTTATTACATCTAGTCTATGAGACTGGGCTGGATATCCAGGATTGACGTTCCTTATTACATCTAGTCTATGAGACCGGGCTGCAGCTAGCGACTGCAACGAGCTGCAACAAACACTCAAACTGGACAGTTTTATCTCAATCTCTTCATTCAAAGACTCAATCATGGACACTCCCTGATAGTTGTGGCTGCTTCACGTGATGCATTGTTGTCTCTACCTTCCTGCCTTTTGTGCTGTTGTCTGTGCCCAATAATGTTGTACCATGTTGTGCTGCTGCCATGTTGTGTAGCTACCATGGTGTTGTCATGTGATGCTGCCTTGCAATGTTGTTGACTTAGGTCTCCCTTTATGTAGTGCTGTGGTGTCTCTCGTCGTGATGTGTGTTTTGTTTTATATTTTATTTTTCATGTTTAATCCCAGCCCCAGTCCCTGCAGGAGACCTTTTGACTTTTGGTAGGCCTTCTGTTGTGAAGGTGGGTACTGTTGTGTTGTAGGGTGGTGGGTACTGTTGTGTTGTAGGGTGGTGGGTACTGTTGTGTTGTAGGGTGGTGGGTACTGTTGTGTTGTAGGGTGGTGGGTACTGTTGTGTTGTAGGGTGGTGGGGTACTGTTGTGTTGTAGGGTGGTGGGTACTGTTGTGTTGTAGGGTGGTGGGGTACTGTTGTGTTGTAGGGTTGTGTTGTAGGGTAGTGGGTACTGTTGTGTTGTAGGGTGGTGGGGTACTGTTGTGTTGTAGGGTGGTGGGGTACTGTTGTGTTGTAGGGTGGTGGGTACTGTTGTGTTGTAGGGTGGTGGGGTACTGTTGTGTTGTAAGGTAGTGGGTACTGTTGTGTTGTAGGGTGGTAGGGTACTGTTGTGTTGTAGGGTAGTGGGTACTGTTGTGTTGTAAGGTGGTGGGTACTGTTGTGTTGTAGGGTGGTGGGGTACTGTTGTGTTGTAGGGTGGTGGGTACTGTTGTGTTGTAGGGTGGTGGGGTACTGTTGTGTTGTAGGGTGGTGGGTACTGTTGTGTTGTAGGGTGGTGGGTACTGTTGTGTTGTAGGGTGGTGGGGTACTGTTGTGTTGTAGGGTGGTGGGGTACTGTAGTGTTGTAGGGTGGTGGGTACTGTTGTGTTGTAGGGTGGTGGGTACTGTTGTGTTGTAGGGTGGTGGGGTACTGTTGTGTTGTAGGGTGGTGGGTACTGTTGTGTTGTAGGGTGGTGGGTACTGTTGTGTTGTAGGGTGGTGGGTACTGTTGTGTTGTAGGGTGGTGGGTACTGTTGTGTTGTAGGGTGGTGGGGTACTGTTGTGTTGTAGGGTGGTGGGTACTGTTGTGTTGTAGGGTGGTGGGTACTGTTGTGTTGTAGGGTGGTGGGGTACTGTTGTGTTGTAGGGTGGTGGGTACTGTTGTGTTGTAGGGTTGTGTTGTAGGGTGGTGGGGTACTGTTGTGTTGTAGGGTGGTGGGGTACTGTTGTGTTGTAGGGTGGTGGGTACTGTTGTGTTGTAGTGTGGGGGGTACTGTTGTGTTGTAGGGTGGTGGGGTACTGTTGTGTTGTAGGGTGGTGGGTACTGTTGTGTTGTAGGGTGGTGGGTACTGTTGTGTTGTAGGGTGGTGGGGTACTGTTGTGTTGTAGGGTGGTGGGGCACTGTTGTGTTGTAGGGTAGTGGGTACTGTTGTGTTGTAGGGTGGTGGGTACTGTTGTGTTGTAGGGTGGTGGGTACTGTAGTGTTGTAGGGTGGTGGGTACTGTAGTGTTGTAGGGTGGTGGGTACTGTTGTGTTGTAGGGTGGTGGGTACTGTTGTGTTGTAGGGTGGTGGGTACTGTTGTGTTGTAGGGTGGTGGGTACTGTTGTGTTGTAGGGTTGTGTTGTAGGGTGGTGGGTACTGTTGTGTTGTAGGGTGGTGGGGTACTGTTGTGTTGTAGGGTGGTGGGGCACTGTTGTGTTGTAGGGTGGTGGGTACTGTTGTGTTGTAGGGTGGTGGGTACTGTTGTGTTGTAGGGTGGTGGGTACTGTTGTGTTGTAGGGTGGTGGGTACTGTTGTGTTGTAGGGTGGTGGGTACTGTTGTGTTGTAGGGTGGTGGGGTACTGTTGTGTTGTAGGGTGGTGGGGTACTGTTGTGTTGTAGGGTGGTGGGTACTGTTGTGTTGTAGGGTGGTGGGTACTGTTGTCCTGTAGGGTGGTGGGGTGCTGTTGTGTTGTAGGGTGGTGGGGTACTGTTGTGTTGTAGGGTGGTGGGTACTGTTGTGTTGTAGGGTGGTGGGTACTGTTGTGTTGTAGGGTGGTGGGTACTGTTGTGTTGTAGGGTGGTGGGTACTGTTGTGTTGTAGGGTGGTGGGTACTGTTGTGTTGTAGGGTGGTGGGTACTGTTGTGTTGTAGGGTGGTGGGTACTGTTGTCCTGTAGGGTGGTGGGGTGCTGTTGTGTTGTAGGGTGGTGGGGTACTGTTGTGTTGTAGGGTGGTGGGTACTGTTGTGTTGTAGGGTGGTGGGTTACTGTTGTGTTGTAGGGTGGTGGGTACTGTTGTGTTGTAGGGTGGTGGGGTACTGTTGTCCTGTAGGGTGGTGGGTACTGTTGTGTTGTAGGGTGGTGGGTACTGTTGTGTTGTAGGGTGGTGGGTACTGTTGTGTTGTAGGGTGGTGGGTACTGTTGTGTTGTAGGGTGGTGGGTACTGTTGTGTTGTAGGGTGGTGGGTACTGTTGTGTTGTAGGGTGGTGGGTACTGTTGTGTTGTAGGGTGGTGGGTACTGTTGTGTTGTAGGGTGGTGGGTACTGTTGTGTTGTAGGGTGGTGGGTACTGTTGTGTTGTAGGGTGGTGGGTACTGTTGTGTTGTAGGGTGGTGGGTACTGTTGTGTTGTAGGGTGGTGGGGTACTGTTGTGTTGTAGGGTGGTGGGTACTGTTGTGTTGTAGGGTGGTGGGTACTGTTGTGTTGTAGGGTGGTGGGTACTGTTGTGTTGTAGGGTGGTGGGTACTGTTGTGTTGTAGGGTGGTGGGTACTGTTGTGTTGTAGGGTGGTGGGGGTACTGTTGTGTTGTAGGGTGGTGGTGTACTGTTGTGTTGTAGGGTGGTGGGGTACTGTTGTGTTGTGGGTGGTGGGTACTGTTGTGTTGTAGGGTGGTGGGGTACTGTTGTGTTGTAGGGTGGTGGGTACTGTTGTGTTGTAGGGTGGTGGGGTACTGTTGTGTTGTGGGTGGTGGGTACTGTTGTGTTGTAGGGTGGTGGTGTACTGTTGTGTTGTAGGGTGGTGGGGTACTGTTGTGTTGTGGGTGGTGGGTACTGTTGTGTTGTAGGGTGGTGGTGTACTGTTGTGTTGTAGGGTGGTGGTGTACTGTTGTGTTGTAGGTTGGTGGGGTACTGTTGTGTTGTAGGGTGGTGGGTGCTGTTGTGTTGTAGGGTGGTGGGGTACTGTTGTGTTGTAGGGTGGTGGGGCACTGTTGTGTTGTAGGGTGGTGGGTACTGTTGTGTTGTAGGGTGGTGGGTACTGTTGTGTTGTAGGGTGGTGGGGTACTGTTGTGTTGTAGGGTGGTGGGGTACTGTTCTGTTGTAGGGTGGTGGGTACTGTTGTGTTGTAGGGTGGTGGGTACTGTTGTGTTGTAGGGTGGTGGGTACTGTTGTGTTGTAGGGTGGTGGGGTACTGTTGTGTTGTAGGGTGGTGGGTACTGTTGTGTTGTAGGGTGGTAGGGTACTGTTGTGTTGTAGGGTGGTGGGTACTGTTGTGTTGTAGGGTGGTGGGTACTGTTGTGTTGTAGGGTGGTGGGTACTGTTGTGTTGTAGGGTGGTGGGTACTGTTGTGTTGTAGGGTGGTGGGTACTGTTGTGTTGTAGGGTGGTGGGTACTGTTGTGTTGTAGGGTGGTGGGGTACTGTTGTGTTGTAGGGTGGTGGGGTACTGTTGTGTTGTAGGGTGGTGGGGCACTGTTGTGTTGTAGGGTAGTGGGTACTGTTGTGTTGTAGGGTGGTAGGGTACTGTTGTGTTGTAGGGTGGTAGGGTACTGTTGTGTTGTAGGGTAGTGGGTACTGTTGTGTTGTAGGGTGGTGGGTACTGTTGTGTTGTAGGGTGGTGGGGTACTGTTGTGTTGTAGGGTGGTGGGTACTGTTGTGTTGTAGGGTGGTGGGGTACTGTTGTGTTGTAGGGTGGTGGGTACTGTTGTGTTGTAGGGTGGTGGGTACTGTTGTGTTGTAGGGTGGTGGGGTACTGTTGTGTTGTAGGGTGGTGGGGTACTGTAGTGTTGTAGGGTGGTGGGTACTGTTGTGTTGTAGGGTGGTGGGTACTGTTGTGTTGTAGGGTGGTGGGGTACTGTTGTGTTGTAGGGTGGTGGGTACTGTTGTGTTGTAGGGTGGTGGGTACTGTTGTGTTGTAGGGTGGTGGGTACTGTTGTGTTGTAGGGTGGTGGGTACTGTTGTGTTGTAGGGTGGTGGGGTACTGTTGTGTTGTAGGGTGGTGGGTACTGTTGTGTTGTAGGGTGGTGGGTACTGTTGTGTTGTAGGGTGGTGGGGTACTGTTGTGTTGTAGGGTGGTGGGTACTGTTGTGTTGTAGGGTTGTGTTGTAGGGTGGTGGGGTACTGTTGTGTTGTAGGGTGGTGGGGTACTGTTGTGTTGTAGGGTGGTGGGTACTGTTGTGTTGTGGGGTACTGTTGTGTTGTAGGGTGGTGGGGTACTGTTGTGTTGTAGGGTGGTGGGTACTGTTGTGTTGTAGGGTGGTGGGTACTGTTGTGTTGTAGGGTGGTGGGGTACTGTTGTGTTGTAGGGTGGTGGGGCACTGTTGTGTTGTAGGGTAGTGGGTACTGTTGTGTTGTAGGGTGGTGGGTACTGTTGTGTTGTAGGGTGGTGGGTACTGTAGTGTTGTAGGGTGGTGGGTACTGTAGTGTTGTAGGGTGGTGGGTACTGTTGTGTTGTAGGGTGGTGGGTACTGTTGTGTTGTAGGGTGGTGGGTACTGTTGTGTTGTAGGGTGGTGGGTACTGTTGTGTTGTAGGGTTGTGTTGTAGGGTGGTGGGTACTGTTGTGTTGTAGGGTGGTGGGGTACTGTTGTGTTGTAGGGTGGTGGGGCACTGTTGTGTTGTAGGGTAGTGGGTACTGTTGTGTTGTAGGGTGGTAGGGTACTGTTGTGTTGTAGGGTGGTGGGTACTGTTGTGTTGTAGGGTGGTGGGTACTGTTGTGTTGTAGGGTGGTGGGTACTGTTGTGTTGTAGGGTGGTGGGGTACTGTTGTGTTGTAGGGTGGTGGGGTACTGTTGTGTTGTAGGGTGGTGGGTACTGTTGTGTTGTAGGGTGGTGGGTACTGTTGTGTTGTAGGGTGGTGGTGTACTGTTGTGTTGTAGGGTGGTGGGGTACTGTTGTGTTGTAGGGTGGTGGGGTACTGTTGTGTTGTAGGGTGGTGGGTACTGTTGTGTTGTAGGGTGGTGGGTACTGTTGTCCTGTAGGGTGGTGGGGTGCTGTTGTGTTGTAGGGTGGTGGGGTACTGTTGTGTTGTAGGGTGGTGGGTACTGTTGTGTTGTAGGGTGGTGGGTACTGTTGTGTTGTAGGGTGGTGGGTACTGTTGTGTTGTAGGGTGGTGGGTACTGTTGTGTTGTAGGGTGGTGGGTACTGTTGTGTTGTAGGGTGGTGGGTACTGTTGTGTTGTAGGGTGGTGGGTACTGTTGTCCTGTAGGGTGGTGGGGTGCTGTTGTGTTGTAGGGTGGTGGGGTACTGTTGTGTTGTAGGGTGGTGGGTACTGTTGTGTTGTAGGGTGGTGGGTACTGTTGTGTTGTAGGGTGGTGGGTTACTGTTGTGTTGTAGGGTGGTGGGTACTGTTGTGTTGTAGGGTGGTGGGGTACTGTTGTCCTGTAGGGTGGTGGGTACTGTTGTGTTGTAGGGTGGTGGGTACTGTTGTGTTGTAGGGTGGTGGGTACTGTTGTGTTGTAGGGTGGTGGGTACTGTTGTGTTGTAGGGTGGTGGGTACTGTTGTGTTGTAGGGTGGTGGGTACTGTTGTGTTGTAGGGTGGTGGGTACTGTTGTGTTGTAGGGTGGTGGGTACTGTTGTGTTGTAGGGTGGTGGGTACTGTTGTGTTGTAGGGTGGTGGGTACTGTTGTGTTGTAGGGTGGTGGGTACTGTTGTGTTGTAGGGTGGTGGGGTACTGTTGTGTTGTAGGGTGGTGGGTACTGTTGTGTTGTAGGGTGGTGGGTACTGTTGTGTTGTAGGGTGGTGGGTACTGTTGTGTTGTAGGGTGGTGGGTACTGTTGTGTTGTAGGGTGGTGGGTACTGTTGTGTTGTAGGGTGGTGGGTACTGTTGTGTTGTAGGGTGGTGGTGTACTGTTGTGTTGTAGGGTGGTGGGGTACTGTTGTGTTGTGGGTGGTGGGTACTGTTGTGTTGTAGGGTGGTGGGGTACTGTTGTGTTGTAGGGTGGTGGTGTACTGTTGTGTTGTAGGGTGGTGGGGTACTGTTGTGTTGTGGGTGGTGGGTACTGTTGTGTTGTAGGGTGGTGGTGTACTGTTGTGTTGTAGGGTGGTGGGGTACTGTTGTGTTGTGGGTGGTGGGTACTGTTGTGTTGTAGGGTGGTGGTGTACTGTTGTGTTGTAGGGTGGTGGTGTACTGTTGTGTTGTAGGTTGGTGGGGTACTGTTGTGTTGTAGGGTGGTGGGTGCTGTTGTGTTGTAGGGTGGTGGGGTACTGTTGTGTTGTAGGGTGGTGGGGCACTGTTGTGTTGTAGGGTGGTGGGTACTGTTGTGTTGTAGGGTGGTGGGTACTGTTGTGTTGTAGGGTGCTGGGGTACTGTTGTGTTGTAGGGTGGTGGGGTACTGTTCTGTTGTAGGGTGGTGGGTACTGTTGTGTTGTAGGGTGGTGGGTACTGTTGTGTTGTAGGGTGGTGGGTACTGTTGTGTTGTAGGGTGGTGGGGTACTGTTGTGTTGTAGGGTGGTGGGTACTGTTGTGTTGTAGGGTGGTAGGGTACTGTTGTGTTGTAGGGTGGTGGGTACTGTTGTGTTGTAGGGTGGTGGGTACTGTTGTGTTGTAGGGTGGTGGGTACTGTTGTGTTGTAGGGTGGTGGGTACTGTTGTGTTGTAGGGTGGTGGGTACTGTTGTGTTGTAGGGTGGTGGGTACTGTTGTGTTGTAGGGTGGTGGGGTACTGTTGTGTTGTAGGGTGGTGGGGTACTGTTGTGTTGTAGGGTGGTGGGGCACTGTTGTGTTGTAGGGTAGTGGGTACTGTTGTGTTGTAGGGTGGTAGGGTACTGTTGTGTTGTAGGGTGGTAGGGTACTGTTGTGTTGTAGGGTGGTGGGTACTGTTGTGTTGTAGGGTGGTGGGTACTGTTGTGTTGTAGGGTGGTGGGTACTGTTGTGTTGTAGGGTGGTGGGGTACTGTTGTGTTGTAGGGTGGTGGGGTACTGTTGTGTTGTAGGTTGGTGGGGTACTGTTGTGTTGTAGGGTGGTGGGTACTGTTGTGTTGTAGGGTGGTGGGTACTGTTGTGTTGTAGGGTGGTGGGGTACTATTGTGTTGTAGGGTGGTGGGTACTGTTGTGTTGTAGGGTGGTGGGTACTGTTGTGTTGTAGGGTGGTGTGGTACTATTGTGTTGTAGGGTGGTGGGGTATAGATAGCCTGGTAGCTTGGTGGTTGGGTTGTGTGGTAGCAGATAGCATGGTAGCTTGGTGGTTGGGTTGTGTGGTAGCTAGGTAGCAGACAGCCTGGTAGCTTGGTGATTGGGTTGTGTGGTAGCTAGGTAGCAGATAGCCTGGTAGCTTGGTGGTTGGGTTGTGTGGTAGCTTGGTGGTTGGGTTGTGTGGTAGCTAGGTAGCAGACCGCCTGGTAGCTTGGTGGTTGGGTTGTGTGGTAGCTAGGTAGCATATAGCATGGTAGCTTGTTGGTTGGGTTGTGTGGTAGCTAGGTAGCAGATAGCTGGGTGACAGGCAGGCAGACAGACAGACATAGACAGGCAGGCAGGCAGGCAGGCAGGCAGGCAGGCAGGCAGACATAGACATAGACATAGACATAGACAGACATAGACAGGTAGGCATGTAGACAGACAGACAGACAGACATAGTCAGACAAACTGTAAAAGTATCCGTTGAGGTAAATCATGCTGTGTTTATTGTATGGTGAGAGAAACTCTTCAGAAACAACACCAATACATGATATCAGGTGTTTAAAAATTGGTCCCACAGCTTTCATCAGCAACAGCAGCATGTTCAGGACCATCAGGAATGTAGAGGGTGGAAACATCTCAATCCAACAGTCAAGACACACAATATTACACATTCAGTGTGAAAGGTAGACATTGTATATATATAACATGTAATACATCAAATAATACATATAGTGTTAAAGCTTTTCACCCTCTATACTGCATATGATGGGAATGAGGATATGAGAAATGTTGAGGGTCTTGAATGTTTACATGATACTGTATATGATGGGAATGAGGATATGAGAAATGTTGAGGGTCTTGAATGTTTACATGTTACTGCTGATATGGGGGGGGGGGGGGTTGTCCACTGAGGACCAAGTAACATCTCAATATGGTGCATTCTAAAAAGAAAGTAAAATCTAGAAATATTGAAATGAGATTATTTCATTATCTGTAAAAACACATTTCAACCTGATCTGGATTTACAATAAAAAATAACGGTAGCTTCAGAATGACAGATTTCTATTGACGAGTTAGAGCAGATTTTGATTCATTCAGACATTAGATTTCTATTGACGAGTTAGAGCAGATTTTGATTCATTCAGACATTAGATTTCTATTGACGAGTTAGAGCAGATTTTGATTCATTCAGACATTAGATTCTATTGACGAGTTAGAGCAGATTTTGATTCATTCAGACATTAGATTTCTATTGACGAGTTAGAGCAGATTTTGATTCATTCAGACATTAGATTCTATTGACGAGTTAGAGCAGATTTTGATTCATTCAGACATTAGATTCTATTGACGAGTTAGAGCAGATTTTGATTCATTCAGACATTAGATTCTATTGACGAGTTAGAGCAGATTTTGATTCATTCAGACATTAGATTCTATTGACGAGTTAAACCAGATTTTGATTCATTCAGACATTAGATTCTATTGACGAGTTAGAGCAGATTTTGATTCATTCAGACATTAGATTCTATTGACGAGTTAGAGCAGATTTTGATTCATTCAGACATTAGATTCTATTGACGAGTTAAACCAGATTTTGATTCATTCAGACATTAGATTCTATTGACAAGTTAGAGCAGATTTTGATTCATTCAGACATTAGATTCTATTGACGAGTTAAACCAGATTTTGATTCATTCAGACATTAGATTCTATTGACGAGTTAGAGGAGATTTTGATTCATTCAGACATTAGATTCTATTGACGAGTTAAACCAGATTTTGATTCATTCAGACATTAGATTCTATTGACGAGTTAGAGGAGATTTTGATTCATTCAGACATTAGATTCTATTGACGAGTTAAACCAGATTTTGATTCATTCAGACATTAGATTCTATTGACGAGTTAAACCAGATTTTGATTCATTCAGACATCTCTCCTAAAAATATAAAAAGATAATATTCTGAAACTTTAACAACTAAAATTGTAGATACGTAAAACAGAAATACATTTTTAAAAATCAGAAAAGTGGAGAAGAACAAATCAGGATAAAACTGTTTTTGATTAAATAGTATCTTTCGATAAAACAAAAATAAGTGAACAATATTATCAAAAGTGTTGAACGAAAGTCAGTGTTGAGGCCATTTTGATGTAGAGTAGGTGGAAAACATGCTGGTGATCTTTAGCCTGCTGGTGATCCAATATCCATGTCTGACTGCTAATACACACTGAATACATACAAACGCAACATGTAAAGTGTTGGTCCCATGTTTCATGAGCTGAAATAAAAATCCCAGAATTGTTCCATACGTACAAAAAGCTTGACATTCCTCTGTTAGTGAGCATTTCTCCTTTGCCAAGATAATCCAACCACCTGCATCCCAGTCATGTGAAATCCATTGATTAGGGCTGAAATAATTGACTGATTTTCTTCTATGAACTGTAAGTCAGGAAAATCTTTGAAATTGTTGCATGTTGCGTTGCCATTTTTGTTCAGTATAGACGCCATGTAGCAGATGCTTTTATCCCAAAGAGCCTTAGTTATGCGTGTATACATATGGGTGATCTCAGGAATTGTACCCACTATCCTGGCACAGCAAGTGCCATGTTCTACAAACTGAGCTCCAGAGGACCAGTAACCCAGGAGCAGTTTTCTAACCAATTCTGAACATAGAGGAATATGATCCAGACATGGCCTGCATATCCTCCACTATACGCCCAGTTTCACACAGGCATACGTCTGAGGCGGCAACAGTGTGCACATGTCTTCCATTGGGGACCATAGATCACTCCTCCATCACCTCCTCTCAATGGTTCTCTTCCTCCTCAGAGGACTCTGGGCGCTCAAAGTCTTCAGCTCGCTGTACTGCACCTACACACAGAGGAATATGGCCAGGTATAATTCATAACAGCAGAGCTGTAGGGCTACAGTGTCTGAGGAGGTCATACTACCAGGTGCGGTCACACAACAGTCACAGTAGCTCTCAACTAGTGTTGCAGAATTCTGCTAACTTCCCCGATTGGAGGATTCACACACTTCCTGCTTATTCCCTCCTGAATCCATGAATCTTCCAACAGATTTCCCCCCAAAAACTAGGACTTTTGGGAAAGTTAACAGAATTTTGCAACCCTACTCTCAAACTCTGTGGTGACAATAGTCACAGAAGTTATCAGCTCTGTGGTGCCTTCGCCCGGCAACTGAAAGGCACCTGACCCTAACACCTTGTATAATCCGCAAGGGCTGTTAGGGAGGAAACATTAAACAGACATTAGACCGGGCTATAATTACCTAGGCAACAACATGTGGGATATAGGTTTACTGGCTTCCTGAATCTGATCTAGAGGTTTACTGGCTTCCTGAATCTGATCTAGAGGTTTACTGGCTTCCTGAATCTGATCTAGAGGTTATAACCTGAAATACTAGAGGTTTACTGGCATCCTGAATCTGATCTAGAGGTTTACTACCTTCCTGAATCTGATCTAGAGGTTTACTAGCATCCTGCATCTGATCTACAGGTTTACTGGCTTCCTGAATCTGATTTAGAGGTTATAACCTGAAATACTAGAGGTTTACTGGCATCCTGAATCTGATCTAGAGGTTTACTGGCTTCCTGAATCTGATTTAGAGGTTTACTAGCATCCTGAATCTGATCTAGAGGTTTACTGGCTTCCTGAATCTGATCTAGAGGTTTACTAGCATCCTGAATCTGATCTAGAGGTTTACTGGCTTCCTGAATCTGATCTAGAGGTTATAACCTGAAAGACTAGAGGTTTACTGGCTTCCTGAATCTGATCTAGAGGTTATAACCTGAAATACTAGAGGTTTACTGGCTTCCTGAATCTGATCTAGAGGTTATAACCTGAAAGAATAGAGAATTACTGTCTCACTGAATATGATCTAGAGGTTTACTGGCTTCCTGAATCTGATTTAGAGGCAATAACCTGAAAAGGATAATTCCACCACTTTTTAAACTCCCATTCACTATGCCCAGAACCACACCAGTGTCTACATATGTGAATAACAACACATTTCTATGTTCTGTAGCTACAAACATAAGAAGAAAAGGTCCTTTAGGTTTTCACTTTTCATGCAGAGTTTCTACATTTACATGTGATGACTTTCCAGGCAGGAAGAGTATTATCCAGCTCCCCGCTGATCTCACAGTCTTCCTAAATCACTGTGTTATCTGTTGAAAAGTGGTGGAATTGCCCTTTAACCTTGATAGACACTTACCTTGTGAACATCTGAAGGAACTCTCCTCAGGAAATCCAACACCTCATTGTTGTCAATGGCGTACGGGGCCCGTAATTTCTTGGTGAATTTATTAATTCCTGAAAACAGACATTCAGGAGAAGCAAAATAAAACAGTCTGTATAAACCAGTAATCTGGGTGGATCTGATGCAGCTATAATTAAATAAAAAAAGAAAAGGAACAAGTTGTCAATACATGTGTGTACTTACTTTACAGCCTATCAGCACGGCATGTATGATACTGTATTGTTTTGGTATATTTGATATGCTGACCTCATAGAATCAATTGACATGGAAAATTGACAATAGTTCTAGATATCTTAACAAATGAAAACATGCACTTACCCCATAATAGAAGGATATATCGTACAGGGATGAAGTATGTCAGAACTGTTACTGTCACCAGGATAAGGAAGGCAAGGTTGGAGAGGAACGGTACTGACCAGTTAAAGGTGCTGAAGAAGAGAACACAATACATATTCATATTGACTAGAAACACAATATATATTGACTAGAAACACAATACACATTCATATTGACTAGAAACACAATACATATTCATATTGAGTAGAAACACAATACATATTCATATTGAGTAGAAACACAATACATATTCATATTGACTAGAAACACAATACATATTCATATTGACTAGAAACACAATATATATTCATATTGAGTAGAAACACAATACATATTCATATTGAGTAGAAACACAATATATATTCATATTGAGTAGAAACACAATACATATTCATATTGACTAGAAACACAATACATATTCATATTGAGTAGAAACACAATACATATTCATATTGAGTAGAAACACAATACATATTCATATTGAGTAGAAACACAATACATATTCATATTGAGTAGAAACACAATATATATTGAGTAGAAACACAATACATATTCATATTGACTAGAAACACAATATATATTCATATTGACTAGAAACACAATACATATTCATATTGACTAGAAACACAATATATATTCATATTGACTAGAAACACAATACATATTCATATTGAGTAGAAACACAATACATAGAGTAGAAACACAATACATATTCATATTGAGTAGAAACACAATATATATTGAGTAGAAACACAATACATACTGAGTAGAAACACAATACATACTGAGTAGAAACACAATACATATTCATATTGAGTAGAAACACAATAAATATTGAGTAGAAACACAATACAGAGTAGAGACACAATACACATTCATATTGAGTAGAAATGCTAAATATTCATATAGAGTAGAAACACAATACATATTGAGTAAAAACATAATACATATTCATATTGAGTAGAAATGCTAAATATTCATATAGAGCAGAAACACTAAATATTCATATTGAGTAGAAACACTAAATATTCATATTGAGTAGAAACACTAAATATTCATATTGAGTAGAAACACAATACATATTGAGTAAAAACACAATACATATTGAGTAGAAACACAATGCATATCGAGTAGAAACAATATATATTCATATTGAGTAGAGACACAATACGTATTCATATTGAGTAAAAACACTATACATATTGAGTAGAAACACAATACATATTGAGTAGAAACACTAAATATTCATATAGAGTAGAAACACTAAATATTCATATTGAGTAGAAACACATGTGGATACTACAACAATATTGAGGACTACAAGATATTCAAAGATAATTACATACAGCGGAGAGGTGCAGTGGAATGTGTTGTTTCACAGGGTCAGTCATGGTAGTATGATACAGTGCCTTGCGAAAGTATCCGGCCCCCTTGAACTTTGCGACCTTTTGCCACATTTCAGGCTTCAAACATAAAGATATAAAACTGTATTTTTTTGTGAAGAATCAACAACAAGTGGGACACAATCATGAAGTGGAACGACATTTATTGGATATTTCAAACTTTTTTAACAAATCAAAAACTGAAAAATTAGGCGTGCAAAATTATTCAGCCCCTTTACTTTCAGTGCAGCAAACTCTCTCCAGAAGTTAAGTGAGGATCTCTGAATGATCCAATGTTGACCTAAATGACTAATGATGATAAATACAATCCACCTGTGTGTAATCAAGTCTCCGTATAAATGCACCTGCACTGTGAGTCTCAGAGGTCCGTTAAAAGCGCAGAGAGCATCATGAAGAACAAGGAACACACCAGGCAGGTCCGAGATACTGTTGTGAAGAAGTTTAAAGCCGGATTTGGATACAAAAAGATTTCCCAAGCTTTAAACATCCCAAGGAGCACTGTGCAAGCGATAATATTGAAATGGAAGGAGTATCAGACCACTGCAAATCTACCAAGACCTGGCCGTCCCTCTAAACTTTCAGCTCATACAAGGAGAAGACTGTTCAGAGATGCAGCCAAGAGGCCCATGATCACTCTGGATGAACTGCAGAGATCTACAGCTGAGGTGGGAGACTCTGTCCATAGGACAACAATCAGTCGTATATTGCACAAATCTGGCCTTTATGGAAGCGTGGCAAGAAGAAAGCCATTTCTTAAAGATATCCATAAAAAGTGTCGTTTAAAGTTTGCCACAAGCCACCTGGGAGACACACCAAACATGTGGAAGAAGGTGCTCTGGTCAGATGAAACCAAAATTGAACTTTTTGGCAACAATGCAAAACGTTATGTTTGGCATAAAAGCAACACAGCTCATCACCTTGAACACACCATCCCCACTGTCAAACATGGTGGTGGCAGCATCATGGTTTAGGCCTGCTTTTCTTCAGCAGGGACAGGGAAGATGGTTAAAATTGATGGGAAGATGGTTGGAGCCAAATACAGGACCATTCTGGAAGAAAACCTGATGGAGTCTGCAAAAGACCTGAGACTGGGACGGAGATTTGTCTTCCAACAAGACAATGATCCAAAACATAAAGCAAAATCTACAATGGAATGGTTCAAAAATAAACATATCCAGGTGTTAGAACGGCCAAGTCAAAGTCCAGACCTGAATCCAATCGAGAATCTGTGGAAAGAACTGAAAACTGCTGTTCACAAATGCTCTCCATCCAACCTCACTGAGCTTGAGCTGTTTTACAAGGAGGAATGGGAAAAAATTTCAGTCTCTCGATGTGCAAAACTGATAGAGACATACCCCAAGCGACTTACAGCTGTAATCGCAGCAAAAGGTGGCGCTACAAAGTATTAACTTAAAGGGGCTGAATAATTTTGCACGCCCAATTTTTCAGTTTTTGATTTGTTAAAAAAGTTTGAAATATCCAATAAATGTCGTTCCACTTCATGATTGTGTCCCACTTGTTGTTGATTCTTCACAAAAAAATACAGTTTTATATCTTTATGTTTGAAGCCTGAAATGTGGCAAAAGGTCGCAAAGTTCAAGGGGGCCGGATACTTTCGCAAGGCACCGTAGGTGTTGTTTTACAGGGTCAGTCATGGTAGTATGATAGGTGTTGTTTTACAGGGTCAGTCATGGTAGTATGATAGGTGTTGTTTTACAGGGTCAGTCATGGTAGTATGATAGGTGTTGTTTTACAGGGTCAGTCATGGTAGTATGATAGGTGCAGTGGAATGTGTTGTTTTACAGGGTCAGTCATGGTAGTATGATAGGTGTTGTTTTACAGGGTCAGTCATGGTAGTATGATAGGTGTTGTTTTACAGGGTCCGTCATGGTAGTATGATAGGTGTTGTTTTACAGGGTCAGTCATGGTAGTATGATTGGTGTTGTTTTACAGGGTCAGTCATGGTAGTATGATAGGTGTTGTTTTACAGGGTCAGTCATGGTAGTATGATAGGTGCAGTGGAATGTGTTGTTTTACAGGGTCAGTCATGGTAGTATGATAGGTGTTGTTTTACAGGGTCAGTCATGGTAGTATGATAGGTGTTGTTTTACAGGGTCAGTCATGGTAGTATGATAGGTGCAGTGGAATGTGTTGTTTTACAGGGTCAGTCATGGTAGTATGATAGGTGTTGTTTTACAGGGTCAGTCATGGTAGTATGATAGGTGTTGTTTTACAGGGTCAGTCATGGTAGTATGATAGGTGCAGTGGAATGTGTTGTTTTACAGGGTCAGTCATGGTAGTATGATAGGTGTTGTTTTACAGGGTCAGTCATGGTAGTATGATAGGTGTTGTTTTACAGGGTCAGTCATGGTAGTATGATAGGTGCAGTGGAATGTGTTGTTTTACAGGGTCAGTCATGGTAGTATGATAGGTGTTGTTTTACAGGGTCAGTCATGGTAGTATGATAGGTGTTGTTTTACAGGGTCAGTCATGGTAGTATGATAGGTGTTGTTTTACAGGGTCAGTCATGGTAGTATGATAGGTGTTGTTTTACAGGGTCAGTCATGGTAGTATGATAGGTGTTGTTTTACAGGGTCAGTCATGGTAGTATGGGTTGTTTTACAGGGTCAGTCATGGTAGTATGATAGGTGTTGTTTTACAGGGTCAGTCATGGTAGTATGATAGGTGTTGTTTTACAGGGTCAGTCATGGTAGTATGATAGGTGTTGTTTTACAGGGTCAGTCATGGTAGTATGATAGGTGTTGTTTTACAGGGTCAGTCATGGTAGTATGATAGGTGTTGTTTTACAGGGTCAGTCATGGTAGTATGATAGGTGTTGTTTTACAGGGTCAGTCATGGTAGTATGATAGGTGTTGTTTTACAGGGTCAGTCATGGTAGTATGATAGGTGCAGTGGAATGTGTTGTTTTACAGGTTCAGTCATGGTAGTATGATAGGTGTTGTTTTACAGGGTCAGTCATGGTAGTATGATAGGTGTTGTTTTACAGGGTCAGTCATGGTAGTATGATAGGTGTTGTTTTACAGGGTCAGTCATTGTAGTATGATAGGTGTTGTTTTACAGGGTCAGTCATGGTAGTATGATAGGTGTTGTTTTACAGGGTCAGTCATGGTAGTATGATAGGTGTTGTTTTACAGGGTCAGTCATTGTAGTATGATAGGTGATGTTTTACAGGGTCAGTCATGGTAGTATGATAGGTGTTGTTTTACAGGGTCAGTCATGGTAGTATGATAGGTGTTGTTTTACAGGGTCAGTCATGGTAGTATGATAGGTGCAGTGGAATGTGTTGTTTTACAGGGTCAGTCATGGTAGTATGATAGGTGCAGTGGAATGTGTTGTTTTACAGGGTCAGTCATGGTAGTATGATAGGTGTTGTTTTACAGGGTCAGTCATGGTAGTATGATAGGTGTTGTTTTATGAGGGTCAGTCATGGTAGTATGATAGGTGCAGTGGAATGTGTTGTTTTACAGGGTCAGTCATGGTAGTATGATAGGTGTTGTTTTACAGGGTCAGTCATAGGTAGTATGATAGGTGTTGTTTTACAGGGTCAGTCATGGTAGTATGATAGGTGTTGTTTTACAGGGTCAGTCATGGTAGTATGATAGGTGTTGTTTTACAGGGTCAGTCATGGTAGTATGATAGGTGTTGTTTTACAGGGTCAGTCATGGTAGTATGATAGGTGATGTTTTACAGGGTCAGTCATGGTAGTATGATAGGTGTTGTTTTACAGGGTCAGTCATGGTAGTATGATAGGTGTTGTTTTACAGGGTCAGTCATGGTAGTATGATAGGTGCAGTGGAATGTGTTGTTTTACAGGGTCAGTCATGGTAGTATGATAGGTGTTGTTTTACAGGGTCAGTCATGGTAGTATGATATGTGTTGTTTTACAGGGTCAGTCATGGTAGTATGATAGGTGTTGTTTTACAGGGTCAGTCATGGTAGTATGATAGGTGTTGTTTTACAGGGTCAGTCATGGTAGTATGATAGGTGCAGTGGAATGTGTTGTTTTACAGGGTCAGTCATGGTAGTATGATAGGTGTTGTTTTACAGGGTGTCATGGTAGTATGATGTTTGTTTTACAGGGTCAGTCATGGTAGTATGATAGGTGTTGTTTTACAGGGTCAGTCATGGTAGTATGATAGGTGTTGTTTTACAGGGTTGTTTTGTTTTACAGGGTCAGTCATGGTAGTATGATAGGTGCAGTGGAATGTGTTTTTTTACAGGGTCAGTCATGGTAGTATGATAGGTGTTGTTTTACAGGGTCAGTCATGGTAGTATGATAGGTGTTGTTTTACAGGGTCAGTCATGGTAGTATGATAGGTGTTGATTTTACAGGGTCAGTCATGGTAGTATGATAGGTGTTGTTTTACAGGGTCAGTCATGGTAGTATGATAGGTGTTGTTTTACAGGGTCAGTCATGGTAGTATGATAGGTGTTGTTTTACAGGGTCAGTCATGGTAGTATGATAGGTGTTGTTTTACAGGGTCAGTCATGGTAGTATGATAGGTGTTGTTTTACAGGGTCAGTCATGGTAGTATGATAGGTGTTGTTTTACAGGGTCAGTCATGGTAGTATGATAGGTGTTGTTTTACAGGGTCAGTCATGGTAGTATGATAGGTGTTGTTTTACAGGGTCAGTCATGGTAGTATGATAGGTGCAGTGGAATGTGTTGTTTTACAGGGTCAGTCATGGTAGTATGATAGGTGTTGTTTTACAGGGTCAGTCATGGTAGTATGATAGGTGTTGTTTTACAGGGTCAGTCATGGTAGTATGATAGGTGTTGTTTTACAGGGTCAGTCATGGTAGTATGATAGGTGTTGTTTTACAGGGTCAGTCATGGTAGTATGATAGGTGTGTTGTTTTTTACAGGGTCAGTCATGGTAGTATGATAGGTGTTGTTTTACAGGGTCAGTCATGGTAGTATGATAGGTGTTGTTTTACAGGGTCAGTCATGGTATGATAGGTGTTGTTTTACAGGGTCAGTCATGGTAGTATGATAGGTGTTGTTTTACAGGGTCAGTCATGGTAGTATGATAGGTGTTGTTTTACAGGGTCAGTCATGGTAGTATGATAGGTGTTGTTTTACAGGGTCAGTCATGGTAGTATGATAGGTGTTGTTTTACAGGGTCAGTCATGGTAGTATGATAGGTGTTGTTTTACAGGGTCAGTCATGGTAGTATGATAGGTGTTGTTTTACAGGGTCAGTCATGGTAGTATGATAGGTGTTGTTTTACAGGGTCAGTCATGGTAGTATGATAGGTGTTGTTTTACAGGGTCAGTCATGGTAGTATGATAGGTGTTGTTTTACAGGGTCAGTCATGGTAGTATGATAGGTGTGTGTTTTTTACAGGGTCAGTCATGGTAGTATGATAGGTGTTGTTTTACAGGGTCAGTCATGGTAGTATGATAGGTGCAGTGGAATGTGTTGTTTTACAGGGTCAGTCATGGTAGTATGATAGGTGTTGTTTTACAGGGTCAGTCATGGTAGTATGATAGGTGTTGTTTTACAGGGTCAGTCATGGTAGTATGATAGGTGTTGTTTTACAGGGTCAGTCATGGTAGTATGATAGGTGTTGTTTTACAGGGTCAGTCATGTAGTATGATAGGTGAGTGGAATGTGTTGTTTTACAGGGTCAGTCATGGTAGTATGATAGGTGTTGTTTTACAGGGTCAGTCATGGTAGTATGATAGGTGCAGTGGAATGTGTTGTTTTACAGGGTCAGTCATGGTAGTATGATAGGTGTTGTTTTACAGGGTCAGTCATGGTAGTATGATAGGTGTTGTTTTTTACAGGGTCAGTCATGGTAGTATGATAGGTGTTGTTTTACAGGGTCAGTCATGGTAGTATGATAGTATGATAGGTGCAGTGGAATGTGTTGTTTTACAGGGTCAGTCATAGTAGTATGATAGGTGTTGTTTTACAGGGTCAGTCATGGTAGTATGATAGGTGTTGTTTTACAGGGTCAGTCATGGTAGTATGATAGGTGTTGTTTTACAGGGTCAGTCATGGTAGTATGATAGGTGTTGTTTTACAGGGTCAGTCATGGTAGTATGATAGGTGTTGTTTTACAGGGTCAGTCATGGTAGTATGATAGGTGTTGTTTTACAGGGTCAGTCATGGTAGTATGATAGGTGCAGTGGAATGTGTTGTTTTACAGGGTCAGTCATGGTAGTATGATAGGTGCAGTGGAATGTGTTTTACAGGGTCAGTCATGGTAGTCATGGTAGTATGATAGGTGTTGTTTTACAGGGTCAGTCATGGTAGTATGATAGGTGTTGTTTTACAGGGTCAGTCATGGTAGTATGATAGGTGTTGTTTTACAGGGTCAGTCATGGTAGTATGATAGGTGTTGTTTTACAGGGTCAGTCATGGTAGTATGATAGGTGCAGTGGAATGTGTTTTTTACAGGGTCAGTCATGGTAGTATGATAGGTGTTGTTTTACAGGGTCAGTCATGGTAGTATGATAGGTGTTGTTTTACAGGGTCAGTCATGGTAGTATGATAGGTGTTGTTTTACAGGGTCAGTCATGGTAGTATGATAGGTGTTGTTTTACAGGGTCAGTCATTGTAGTATGATAGGTGCAGTGGAATGTGTTGTTTTACAGGGTCAGTCATGGTAGTATGATAGGTGTTGTTTTACAGGGTCAGTCATGGTAGTATGATAGGTGTTGTTTTACAGGGTCAGTCATGGTAGTATGATAGGTGTAGTGGAATGTGTTGTTTTACAGGGTCAGTCATGGTAGTATGATAGGTGTTGTTTTACAGGGTCAGTCATGGTAGTATGATAGGTGTTGTTTTACAGGGTCAGTCATGGTAGTATGATAGGTGTTGTTTTACAGGGTCAGTCATGGTAGTATGATAGGTGTTGTTTTACAGGGTCAGTCATGGTAGTATGATAGGTGTTGTTTTACAGGGTCAGTCATAGTAGTATGATAGGTGTTGTTTTACAGGGTCAGTCATAGTAGTATGATAGGTGTTGTAGTACAGGGTCAGTCATGGTAGTATGATAGGTGTTGTTTTACAGGGTCAGTCATAGTAGTATGATAGGTGTTGTTTTACAGGGTCAGTCATAGTAGTATGATAGGTGTTGTTTTACAGGGTCAGTCATGGTAGTATGATAGGTGTTGTTTTACAGGGTCAGTCATGGTAGTATGATAGGTGTTGTTTTACAGGGTCAGTCATGGTAGTATGATAGGTGTTGTTTTACAGGGTCAGTCATGGTAGTATGATAGGTGTTGTTTTACAGGGTCAGTCATGGTAGTATGATAGGTGTTGTTTTACAGGGTCAGTCATGGTAGTATGATAGGTGTTGTGTTGTTTTACAGGGTCAGTCATGGTAGTATGATAGGTGTGGAATGTGTTGTTTTACAGGGTCAGTCATGGTAGTATGATGTTGTTTTACAGGGTCAGTCATGGTAGTATGATAGGTGTTGTTTTACAGGGTCAGTCATGGTAGTATGATAGGTGTTGTTTTACAGGGGTCAGTCATGGTAGTATGATAGGTGTTGTTTTACAGGGTCAGTCATGGTAGTATGATAGGTGTTGTTTTACAGGGTCAGTCATTGTAGTATGATAGGTGCAGTGGAATGTGTTGTTTTACAGGGTCAGTCATGGTAGTATGATAGGTGTTGTTTTACAGGGTCAGTCATGGTAGTATGATAGGTGTTGTTTTACAGGGTCAGTCATGGTAGTATGATAGGTGTTGTTTTACAGGGTCAGTCATGGTAGTATGATAGGTGTTGTTTTACAGGGTCAGTCATTGTAGTATGATAGGTGCAGTGGAATGTGTTGTTTTACAGGGTCAGTCATGGTAGTATGATAGGTGTTGTTTTACAGGGTCAGTCATGGTAGTATGATAGGTGTTGTTTTACAGGGTCAGTCATGGTAGTATGATAGGTGTAGTGGAATGTGTTGTTTTACAGGGTCAGTCATGGTAGTATGATAGGTGTTGTTTTACAGGGTCAGTCATGGTAGTATGATAGGTGTTGTTTTACAGGGTCAGTCATAGTAGTATGATAGGTGTTGTTTTACAGGGTCCGTCATGGTAGTATGATAGGTGTTGTTTTACAGGGTCAGTCATGGTAGTATGATAGGTGTTGTTTTACAGGGTCAGTCATAGTAGTATGATAGGTGTTGTTTTACAGGGTCAGTCATAGTAGTAGGGTCAGTCATGGTAGATAGGTGTTGTAGTACAGGGTCAGTCATGGTAGTATGATAGGTGTTGTTTTACAGGGTCAGTCATAGTAGTATGATACGTGTTGTTTTACAGGGTCAGTCATGGTAGTATGATAGGTGTTGTTTTACAGGGTCAGTCATGGTAGTATGATAGGTGTTGTTTTACAGGGTCAGTCATGGTAGTATGATAGGTGTTGTTTTACAGGGTCAGTCATGGTAGTATGATAGGTGTTGTTTTACAGGGTCAGTCATAGTAGTATGATAGGTGTTGTTTTACAGGGTCAGTCATGGTAGTGTGATAGGTGTTGTTTTACAGGGTCAGTCATGGTAGTATGATAGGTGTTGTTTTACAGGGTCAGTCATGGTAGTATGATAGGTGTTGTTTTACAGGGTCAGTCATGGTAGTATGATAGGTGTTGTTTTACAGGGTCAGTCATAGTAGTATGATAGGTGTTGTTTTACAGGGTCAGTCATGGTAGTATGATAGGTGTTGTTTTACAGGGTCAGTCATGGTAGTATGATAGGTGTTGTTTTACAGGGTCAGTCATAGTAGTATGATATGTTGTTTTATCAGTCATGGTAGTGTGTTGTTTTACAGGGTCAGTGAGTATGATAGGTGTTGTTTTACAGGGTCAGTCATGGTAGTATGATAGGTGTTGTAGTTTTTTACAGGGTCAGTCATGGTAGTATGATAGGTGTTGTTTTACAGGGTCAGTCATGGTAGTATGATAGGTGTTGTTTTACAGGGTCAGTCATAGTAGTATGATAGGTGTTGTTTTACAGGGTCCGTCATGGTAGTATGATAGGTGTTGTTTTACAGGGTCAGTCATGGTAGTATGATAGGTGTTGTTTTACAGGGTCAGTCATAGTAGTATGATAGGTGTTGTTTTACAGGGTCAGTCATAGTAGTATGATAGGTGTTGTTTTACAGGGTCAGTCATGGTAGTATGATAGGTGTTGTTTTACAGGGTCAGTCATAGTAGTATGATACGTGTTGTTTTACAGGGTCAGTCATAGTAGTATGATAGGTGTTGTTTTACAGGGTCAGTCATGGTAGTATGATAGGTGTTGTTTTACAGGGTCAGTCATGGTAGTATGATAGGTGTTGTTTTACAGGGTCAGTCATGGTAGTATGATAGGTGTTGTTTTACAGGGTCAGTCATGGTAGTATGATAGGTGTTGTTTTACAGGGTCAGTCATGGTAGTATGATAGGTGTTGTTTTACAGGGTCAGTCATGGTAGTATGATAGGTGCAGTGGAATGTGTTGTTTTACAGGGTCAGTCATGGTAGTATGATAGGTGCAGTGGAATGTGTTGTTTTACAGGGTCAGTCATGGTAGTATGATAGGTGTTGTTTTACAGGGTCAGTCATGGTAGTATGATAGGTGTTGTTTTACAGGGTCAGTCATGGTAGTATGATAGGTGTTGTTTTACAGGGTCAGTCATGGTAGTATGATAGGTGTTGTTTTACAGGGTCAGTCATTGTAGTATGATAGGTGCAGTGGAATGTGTTGTTTTCACAGGTATGTCAGTCATGGTAGTATGATAGGTGTTGTTTTACAGGGTCAGTCATGGTAGTATGATAGGTGTTGTTTTACAGGGTCAGTCATGGTAGTATGATAGGTGTTGTTTTACAGGGTCAGTCATGGTAGTATGATAGGTGTTGTTTTACAGGGTCAGTCATTGTAGTATGATAGGTGCAGTGGAATGTGTTTTACAGGGTCAGTCATGGTAGTATGATAGGTGTTGTTTTACAGGGTCAGTCATGGTAGTATGATAGGTGTTGTTTTACAGGGTCAGTCATGGTAGTATGATAGGTGTAGTGGAATGTGTTGTTTTACAGGGTCAGTCATGGTAGTATGATAGGTGTTGTTTTACAGGGTCAGTCATGGTAGTATGATAGGTGTTGTTTTACAGGGTCAGTCATAGTAGTATGATAGGTGTTGTTTTACAGGGTCCGTCATGGTAGTATGATAGGTGTTGTTTTACAGGGTCAGTCATGGTAGTATGATAGGTGTTGTTTTACAGGGTCAGTCATAGTAGTATGATAGGTGTTGTTTTACAGGGTCAGTCATAGTAGTATGATAGGTGTTGTAGTACAGGGTCAGTCATGGTAGTATGATAGGTGTTGTTTTACAGGGTCAGTCATAGTAGTATGATACGTGTTGTTTTACAGGGTCAGTCATGGTAGTATGATAGGTGTTGTTTTACAGGGTCAGTCATGGTAGTATGATAGGTGTTGTTTTACAGGGTCAGTCATGGTAGTATGATAGGTGTTGTTTTACAGGGTCAGTCATGGTAGTATGATAGGTGTTGTTTTACAGGGTCAGTCATAGTAGTATGATAGGTGTTGTTTTACAGGGTCAGTCATGTATGTAGTGGGTCAGTCATGGTATAGGTGTTGTTTTACAGGGTCAGTCATGGTAGTATGATAGGTGTTGTTTTACAGGGTCAGTCATGGTAGTATGATAGGTGTTGTTTTACAGGGTCAGTCATGGTAGTATGATAGGTGTTGTGGAAGTTGTTGTTTTACAGGGTCAGTCATGGTAGTATGATAGGTGTTGTTTTACAGGGTCAGTCATGGTAGTATGATAGGTGTTGTTTTACAGGGTCAGTCATGGTAGTATGATAGGTGTTGTTTTACAGGGTCAGTCATAGTAGTATGATAGGTGTTGTTTTACAGGGTCAGTCATAGTAGTATGATAGGTGTTGTTTACAGGGTCAGTCATGGGTAGTATGATAGGTGTTGTTTTACAGGGTCAGTCATAGTAGTATGATACGTGTTGTTTTACAGGGTCAGTCATGGTAGTATGATAGGTGTTGTTTTACAGGGTCAGTCATGGTAGTATGATAGGTGTTGTTTTACAGGGTCAGTCATGGTAGTATGATACGTGTTGTTTTACAGGGTCAGTCATGGTAGTATGATAGGTGTTGTTTTACAGGGTCAGTCATAGTAGTATGATAGGTGTTGTTTTACAGGGTCAGTCATGGTAGTGTGATAGGTGTTGTTTTACAGGGTCAGTCATGGTAGTATGATAGGTGTTGTTTTACAGGGTCAGTCATGGTAGTATGATAGGTGCAGTGGAATGTGTTGTTTTACAGGGTCAGTCATGGTAGTATGATAGGTGTTGTTTTACAGGGTCAGTCATGGTAGTATGATAGGTGCAGTGGAATGTGTTGTTTTACAGGGTCAGTCATGGTAGTATGATAGGTGTTGTTTTACAGGGTCAGTCATAGTAGTATGATAGGTGTTGTTTTACAGGGTCAGTCATAGTAGTGTGATAGGTGTTGTTTTACAGGGTCAGTCATGGTAGTATGATAGGTGTTGTTTTACAGGGTCAGTCATAGTAGTATGATAGGTGTTGTTTTACAGGGTCAGTCATGGTAGTATGATAGGTGTTGTTTTACAGGGTCAGTCATGGTAGTATGATAGGTGTTGTTTTACAGGGTCAGTCATGGTAGTATGATAGGTGTTGTTTTTTTACAGGGTCAGTCATGGTAGTATGATAGGTGTTGTTTTACAGGGTCAGTCATGGTAGTATGATAGGTGTTGTTTTACAGGGTCAGTCATGGTAGTATGATAGGTGTTGTTTTACAGGGTCAGTCATGGTAGTATGATAGGTGTTGTTTTACAGGGTCAGTCATGGTAGTATGATAGGTGTTGTTTTACAGGGTCAGTCATGGTAGTATGATAGGTGTTGTTTTACAGGGTCAGTCATGGTAGTATGATAGGTGCAGTGGAATGTGTTGTTTTACAGGGTCAGTCATGGTAGTATGATAGGTGTTGTTTTTTTACAGGGTCAGTCATGGTAGTATGATAGGTGTTGTTTTACAGGGTCAGTCATGGTAGTATGATAGGTGTTGTTTTTTTACAGGGTCAGTCATGGTAGTATGATAGGTGCAGTGGAATGTGTTGTTTTACAGGGTCAGTCATGGTAGTATGATAGGTGTTGTTTTACAGGGTCAGTCATGGTAGTATGATAGGTGTTGTTTTACAGGGTCAGTCATGGTAGTATGATAGGTGTTGTTTTACAGGGTCAGTCATGGTAGTATGATAGGTGCAGTGGAATGTGTTGTTTTACAGGGTCAGTCATGGTAGTATGATAGGTGTTGTTTTACAGGGTCAGTCATGGTAGTATGATAGGTGCAGTGGAATGTGTTGTTTTACAGGGTCAGTCATGGTAGTATGATAGGTGCAGTGGAATGTGTTGTTTTACAGGGTCAGTCATGGTAGTATGATAGGTGTTGTTTTACAGGGTCAGTCATAGTAGTATGATAGGTGTTGTTTTACAGGGTCAGTCATGGTAGTATGATAGGTGTTGTTTTACAGGGTCAGTCATGGTAGTATGATAGGTGTTGTTTTACAGGGTCAGTCATGGTAGTATGATAGGTGTTGTTTTACAGGGTCAGTCATGTCATGTAGTATGATAGGTGCAGTGGAATGTGTTGTTTTACAGGGTCAGTCATGGTAGTATGATAGGTGCAGTGGAATGTGTTGTTTTACAGGGTCAGTCATGGTAGTATGATAGGTGCAGTGGAATGTGTTGTTTTACAGGGTCAGTCATGGTAGTATGATAGGTGTTGTTTTACAGGGTCAGTCATGGTAGTATGATAGGTGTTGTTTTACAGGGTCAGTCATGGTAGTATGATAGGTGTTGTTTTACAGGGTCAGTCATGGTAGTATGATAGGTGTTGTTTTACAGGGTCAGTCATGGTAGTATGATAGGTGTTTTTTACAGGGTCAGTCATGGTAGTATGATAGGTGTTGTTTTACAGGGTCAGTCATGGTAGTATGATAGGTGTTGTTTTACAGGGTCAGTCATGGTAGTATGATAGGTGTTGTTTTTTTACAGGGTCAGTCATGGTAGTATGATAGGTGTTGTTTTACAGGGTCAGTCATGAATGATGTTGTTTTGTTTTACAGGGTCAGTCATGGTAGTATGATAGGTGTTGTTTTACAGGGTCAGTCATGGTAGTATGATAGGTGTTGTTTTACAGGGTCAGTCATGGTAGTATGATAGGTGTTGTTTTACAGGGTCAGTCATGGTAGTATGATAGGTGCAGTGGAATGTGTTGTTTTACAGGGTCAGTCATGGTAGTATGATAGGTGTTGTTTTACAGGGTCAGTCATGGTAGTATGATAGGTGTTGTTTTACAGGGTCAGTCATGGTAGTATGATAGGTGTTGTTTTACAGGGTCAGTCATGGTAGTATGATAGGTGCAGTGGAATGTGTTGTTTTACAGGGTCAGTCATGGTAGTATGATAGGTGTTGTTTTACAGGGTCAGTCATGGTAGTATGATAGGTGCAGTGGAATGTGTTGTTTTACAGGGTCAGTCATGGTAGTATGATAGGTGCAGTGGAATGTGTTGTTTTACAGGGTCAGTCATGGTAGTATGATAGGTGTTGTTTTACAGGGTCAGTCATAGTAGTATGATAGGTGTTGTTTTACAGGGTCAGTCATGGTAGTATGATAGGTGTTGTTTTACAGGGTCAGTCATGGTAGTATGATAGGTGTTGTTTTACAGGGTCAGTCATGGTAGTATGATAGGTGTTGTTTTACAGGGTCAGTCATGGTAGTATGATAGGTGCAGTGGAATGTGTTGTTTTACAGGGTCAGTCATGGTAGTATGATAGGTGCAGTGGAATGTGTTGTTTTACAGGGTCAGTCATGGTAGTATGATAGGTGCAGTGGAATGTGTTGTTTTACAGGGTCAGTCATGGTAGTATGATAGGTGCAGTGGAATGTGTTGTTTTACAGGGTCAGTCGTAGTAGTTCAGCACCAGTGGAGCAAATTAGGTTTAAGTGACTTGCTCAATGGCATATCGACAGATTTTTCACCTTGTCGGCTCTGATGTTCGAACCAACACCCTTTGGGTTACCACCCCAAAGCTCTAACCGCTAGGCTACCTGCCTCCCTAATTAGTGGGTTACCACCCCAAAGCGCTAACCACTAGGCTACCTGCCTCCCTAACGAGTGGGTTACCACCCCAAAGCGTTATCCTCTAGGCTACCTGCCTCCCTAACTAGTGGGTTACCACCCCAAAGCGCTAACCGCTAGGCTACCTGCCTCCCTAACTTTTGGGTTACCACCCCAAAGCTCTAACCGCTAGGCTACCTGCCCAACTTCATTTTGGTTGGAGGAGATATGGGCAGAAACATACAAAAAATATAAACAAAATTTTGAATTGATAAAACAAAACCAATATTGACAATTCCTATTGATTGGATACGTGATAAAACATTATTGCAGGAATATAACACACTATCTAATTATTCTAAATTTCATTGATAATACAAAATAATTGACATGCAACAACCAGAACCATATACAGAATAAATACTTCAAACCAGAACACCATGGCAAATCAACATTTATGGACAATTAAAATAAACACGTCAAAACCAGAACACCATGTCAAATCAACATTTATGCACAATTGAAATAAACACATGTCTAAATCAGACTAAAATGCTCACTTCTTAATTCTCTCCCCGAAGCATGCGATTTCCTCCAACAGGTTTTGGACAGTGATGACAGTCTCTTGAACCATGTGAATTTTTTCCATCAAACCTCTCTTCTCGGATTCCTACAACATTAAAGGACCAGTCAGTTCTACATGTCTTTAGATTCATTAAAGGACCAGTCAGTTCTACATGTCTTTACATACATTAAAGGACCAGTCAGTTCTACATGTCTTTAGATACATTAAAGGACCAGTCAGTTCTACATGTCTTTAGATTCATTAAAGGACCAGTCAGTTCTACATGTCTTTAGATTCATTAAAGGACCAGTCAGTTCTACATGTCTTTAGATTCATTAAAGGACCAGTCAGTTCTACATGTCTTTACATACATTAAAGGACCAGTCAGTTCTACATGTCTTTAGATACATTAAAGGACCAGTCAGTTCTACATGTCTTTAGATACAGTAAAGGACCAGTCAGTTCTACGTCTTCAGATTCGTCCAACATTAAAGGACCAGTCAGTTCTTCGTCTTTAGATACATTAAAGGACCAGTCAGTTCTACATGTCTTTACATACATTAAAGGACCAGTCAGTTCTACATGTCTTTAGATACATTAAAGGACCAGTCAGTTCTGCATGTCTTTAGATACATTAAAGGACCAGTCAGGTCTACATGTCTTTAGATACATTAAAGGACCAGTCAGTTCTACATGTCTTTAGATTCATTAAAGGACCAGTCAGTTCTACATGTCTTTAGATGCATTAAAGGACCAGTCAGTTCTACATGTCTTTAGATACATTAAAGGACCAGTCAGTTCTACATGTCTTTAGATTCATTAAAGGACCAGTCAGTTGTACATGTCTTTAGATTCATTAAAGGACCAGTCAGTTCTACATGTCTTTAGATACATTAAAGGACCAGTCAGTTCTTCGTCTTTACATACATTAAAGGACCAGTCAGTTCTACATGTCTTTAGATACATTAAAGGACCAGTCAGTTCTGCATGTCTTTAGATACATTAAAGGACCAGTCAGTTCTACATGTCTTTAGATACATTAAAGGACCAGTCAGTTCTACATGTCTTTAGATTCATTAAAGGACCAGTCAGTTCTACATGTCTTTAGATACATTAAAGGACCAGTCAGTTCTTCGTCTTTACATACATTAAAGGACCAGTCAGTTCTACATGTCTTTAGATACATTAAAGGACCAGTCAGTTCTGCATGTCTTTAGATACATTAAAGGACCAGTCAGTTCTACATGTCTTTAGATTCATTAAAGGACCAGTCAGTTCTACATGTCTTTAGATACAGTAAAGGACCAGTCAGTTCTACGTCTTCAGATTCCTCCAACATTAAAGGACCAGTCAGTTCTTCGTCTTTAGATACATTAAAGGACCAGTCAGTTCTACATGTCTTTAGATACATTAAAGGACCAGTCAGTTCTACATGTCTGACAGACAGATCATCTACAGTCAGACAGAACGTCTACAGTCAGACAGACAGAACCTCCACAGTCAGACAGAACCTCCACAGTCAGACAGAACCTCTACAGACAGACAGAACCTCCACAGTCAGACAGACAGATCCTCTACAGTCAGACAGACAGATCCTCTACAGTCAGACAGAACCTCCACAGTCAGACAGAACCTCCACAGTCAGACAGAACCTCCACAGTCAGACAGACAGAACCTCCACAGTCAGACAGACAGAACCTCTACAGTCACAGACAGATCCTCTACAGTCAGACAGACAGAACCTCCACAGTCAGACAGAGAGAACCTCCACAGTCAGACAGACAGAACCTCCACAGTCAGACAGACAGAACCTCTACAGTCACAGACAGATCCTCTACAGTCACAGACAGATCCTCTAGTCAGACATAACCTCTACATTCAGACAGACATAACGTCTACAGTCAGACAGACAGAACGTCTACAGTCAGACAGACAGAACGTCTACAGTCAGACAGACAGAACGTCTACAGTCAGACAGACAGAACGTCTACAGTCAGACAGACAGAACGTCTACAGTCAGACAGACAGAACGTCTACAGTCAGACAGACAGAACGTCTACAGTCAGACAGACAGAACGTCCACAGTCAGACAGACAGAACATCCACAGTCAGACAGACAGATCCTCTACAGTCAGACAGACAGATCCTCTACAGTCAGACAGACAGAACCTAAACAGTCAGACAGAACCTCCACAGTCAGACAGAACCTCCACAGTCAGACAGACAGATCCTCTACAGTCAGACATACAGATCCTCTACAGTCAGACAGACATATCTTCTACAGTCAGACAGAACCTCTACAGACAGACATATCCTCTACAGTCAGACAGATCCTCTACAGTCAGACAGACAGATCCTCTACAGTCAGACAGATCCTCTACAGTCAGACAGATCCTCTACAGTCAGACAGATCCTCTACAGTCAGACAGATCCTCTACAGTCAGACAGACAGATCCTCTACAGTCAGACAGATCCTCTACAGTCAGACAGATCCTCTACAGTCAGACAGATCCTCTACAGTCAGACAGATCCTCTACAGTCAGACAGACAGATCCTCTACAGTCAGACAGAACCTCTACAGTCAGACAGACAGATCCTCTACAGTCAGACAGATCCTCTACAGTCAGACAGATCCTCTACAGTCAGACAGATCCTCTACAGTCAGACAGACAGATCCTCTACAGTCAGACAGATCCTCTACAGTCAGACAGATCCTCTACAGTCAGACAGAACCTCTACAGTCAGACAGACAGATCCTCTACAGTCAGACAGATCCTCTACAGTCAGACAGATCCTCTACAGTCAGACAGATCCTCTACAGTCAGACAGACAGATCCTCTACAGTCAGACAGAACCTCTACAGTCAGACAGACAGATCCTCTACAGTCAGACAGAACCTCTACAGACAGACAGATCCTCTACAGTCAGACAGAACCTCTACAGACAGACAGAACCTCTACAGACAGACAGACAGAACCTCTACAGTCAGACAGAACGTCCAAAGTCAGACAGACAGAACATCCACAGTCAGACAGACAGATCCTCTACAGTCAGACAGACAGATCCTCTACAGTCAGACAGACGAGCTTCTACAGTCAGACAGACAGAGCTTCTACAGTCAGACAGATCCTCTATATAGAAACCCAGCATTACCAGTCATTACCAACTAAAATTACTATGTAGAAACCAGGTATTGAGTCATTACTATGTAGAAACCCAGCATTATCAGTCATTACCAACAAAATATACTATGTAGAAACCAGGTATTGAGTCATTACTATGTAGAAACCCAGCATTATCAGTCATTACTATATAGAAACTCAGCATTATTCAGTCATTACTATGTAGAACCCCAGCATTATTAGCCATTACTATGTAGAAACCTAGCATTATCAGTCATTACTATGTAGAAACTCAACATTATCCGTCATTACTATGTAGAACTCCAGCATTATTGGTCATTAACATGCAGAACCCCAACATTATCAGTCAGTAATATGTAGAAACTTAGCATTATCAGTCATTACTGTGTAGAAACTCAGCATTATCGGTCATTACTATGTAGAAACTCAGTATTATCAGTCATTACTATGTAGAAACTCAGTATTATCAGTCATTACTATGTAGAAACTCAGTATTAGCAGTCATTACTATGTAGAAACTTAGCATTATCAGTCATTACTGTGTAGAAACTCAGCATTATCGGTCATTACTATGTAGAAACTCAGCATTATCAGTCATTACTATGTAGAAACTCAGCATTATCAGTCATTACTATGTAGAAACTCAGCATTATCGGTCATTACTATGTAGAAACTCAGTATTATCAGTCATTGCGATGTAGAACCACAGCATTATCAGTCATTGCGATGTAGAAACCAGGTATTATGAGTCATTATGAAACATAATGGGAAACTATGCTACCTTTTCATCTTCATCATCTTCATCGCCCAAGTCCATATTATCCTAGAAAGAAAAGATTAGTAAAGTGAAGGATAGGAAATGTCCAGACTTGTGGTTCACTACATTAATCCAGGCATTATTATGAGCTGTCCTCCCCTCAGCAGCCTCCACTGGTTGGTGTACAGTAGTAGGTCCATGTAGTGTGTCGGGATGCGAACAGATGACCTCACATGACTGATCCTCTGCACTGACTAACACATGATCATGCTGAGGGCTTTGGTAGTAGTTCTAGAATCTAGGAGATAGTGGTAGTAGTTCTAGAATCTAGGAGATAGTGGTAGTAGTTCTAGAATCTAGGAGATAGTGGTAGTAGTTCTAGAATCTAGGAGATAGTGGTAGTAGTTCTAGAATCTAGGAGATAGTGGTAGTTGTAGAATCTAGGGGATAGTGGTAGTAGTTGTAGAATCTAGGAGATAGTGGTAATAGTTGTAGAATCTAGGAGATAGTGGTAATAGTTGTAGAATCTAGGAGATAGTGGTAATAGTTGTAGAATCTAGGAGATCGTGGTAATAGTTGTCGAATCTAGGGGATAGTGGTAATAGTTGTAGAATCTAGGGGATAGTGGTAATAGTTGTGGAATCTAGGGGATAGTGGTAATAGTTGTGGAATCTAGGGGATAGTGGTAATAGTTGTGGAATCTAGGAGATAGTGGTAATAGTTGTAGAATCTAGGGGATAGTGGTAGTAGTTGTAGAATCTAGGGGATAGTGGTAATAGTTGTAGAATCTAGGAGATAGTGGTAATAGTTGTAGAATCTAGGGGATAGTGGTAATAGTTGTGGAATCTAGGGGATAGTGGTAATAGTTGTAGAATCTAGGGGATAGTGGTAATAGTTGTAGAATCTAGGGGATAGTGGTAATAGTTGTGGAATCTAGGGGATAGTGGTAATAGTTGTGGAATCTAGGGGATAGTGGTAATAGTTGTAGAATCTAGGGGATAGTGGTAATAGTTGTGGAATCTAGGGGATAGTGGTAATAGTTGTAGAATCTAGGGGATAGTGGTAATAGTTGTGGAATCTAGGGGATAGTGGTAATAGTTGTAGAATCTAGGGGATAGTGGTAATAGTTGTGGAATCTAGGGGATAGTGGTAATAGTTGTAGAATCTAGGAGATAGTGGTAATAGTTGTCGAATCTAGGGGATAGTGGTAATAGTTGTAGAATCTAGGGGATAGTGGTAATAGTTGTAGAATCTAGGGGATAGTGGTAATAGTTGTAGAATCTAGGGGATAGTGGTAATAGTTGTAGAATCTAGGAGATAGTGGTAATAGTTCTAGAATCTAGGGGATAGTGGTAATAGTTGTAGAATCTAGGGGATAGTGGTAGTAGTTCTAGAATCTAGGAGATAGTGGTAATAGTTTTAGAATCTAGGAGATAGTGGAAGTAGTTGTAGAATCTAGGATATAGTGGTAATAGTTGTAGGGGAATAGGATTAAACATGGCTGATTGGAGCGAGGCGCTGTACTGACCAGGTCCTGGTTGGCCCGTCCAGATGCAATCTGAAGATAGTTCCATGTGATGAGCAGAACCAGACAGAGAGGCAACATGTAGAACTCCCAATGCCACACCGCCAGCAGGAATATCTATAGGAAGAGAGAACGGGAGAGGAGGAGAGGAAAGGAGGAGAAGAGAAGTAGCATAGGACAGAGGGGAGCGGAGTAGGGGAGGAGAAGGAGTAGAGAAGGAGATGAGGGGAGAGGAGTAGGGGATGAGAGGGGAGGAGGAGAAGAGAAGTAGCATAGGACAGAGGGGAGCGGAGTAGGGGAGGAGAAGGAGTAGAGAAGGAGATGAGAGGAGAGGAGTAGGGGATGAGAGGGGAGGAGGAGAAGAGAAGTAGCATAGGACAGAGGGGAGTGAAGTAGGGAAGGAGATGAGGAGTACAGGGGAGGAGTAGTGGAGAGGAGGATGGGAGAAGAGGGGAGGAGTAGGGTGAGAAGAGAGGGGAGATGAGAGGATGAGTACAGGGGAGGAGTAGGGGAGAGGAGAGGCAGATGGGAGAAGGGAGATGGGAGAAGGGAGGATAAACTGATAAAGGGTCACTTCATTAACTGAACATTAAATACATGACATACACTGTATTTACCATACACTCCATCTCTTCTTCTC
>NC_088213.1:1408754-1458754 GCF_036934945.1 Oncorhynchus masou masou | reverse complement strand
CAGTCAATAATACAGTATAAACAAGTCTATATACGATGTGAGCAAATGAGGTGAGATAAGGGAGGTAAAGGCAAAAAAGGCCATGGTGGCAAAGTAAATACAATATAGCAAGTAAAACACTGGAATGGTAGATTTGCAATGGAAGAATCTGCAAAGTAGAAATAAAAATAATGGGGTGCAAAGGAGCAAAATAAATAAATAAATTAAATACAGTAGGGAAAGAGGTAGTTGTTTGGGCTAAAATATAGGTGGGCTATGTACAGGTACAGTAATCTGTGAGCTGCTCTGACAGCTGGTGCTTAAAGCTAGTGAGGGAGATAAGTGTTTCCAGTTTCAGAGATTTTTGTAGTTCGTTCCAGTCATTGGCAGCAGAGAACTGGAAGGAGAGGCGTCCAAAGAAAGAATTGGTTTTGGGGGTGACTAGAGAGGTATACCTGCTGGAGCGTGTGCTACAGGTGGGAGATGCTATGGTGACCAGCGAGCTGAGATAAGGGGGGACATTACCTAGCAGGGTCTTGTAGATGACATGGAGCCAGTGGGTTTGGCGACGAGTATGAAGCGAGGGCCAGCCAACGAGAGCGTACAGGTCGCAATGGTGGGTAGTATATGGGGCTTTGGTGACAAAACGGATTGCACTGTGATAGACTGCATCCAATTTGTTGAGTAGGGTATTGGAGGGTATTTGGTAAATGACATCGCCGAAGTCGAGGATTGGTAGGATGGTCAGTTTTACAAGGGTATGTTTGGCAGCATGAGTGAAGGATGCTTTGTTGTGAAATAGGAAGCCAATTCTAGATTTAACTTTGGATTGGAGATGTTTGATATGGGTCTGGAAGGAGAGTTTACAGTCTAACCAGACACCTAAGTATTTGTAGTTGTCCACGTATTCTAAATCAGAGCCGTCCAGAGTAGTGATGTTGGACAGGAGGGCAGGTGCAGCAAGCGAAGAGGTTGAAGAGCATTTAGTTTTACTTGTATTTAAGAGCAATTGGAGAGAGAGACGGAGGAAGACACAGGTTGTTCATGTTTAAATAGAGAGAGACGGAGGAAGACACAGGTTGTTCCTGTTTAAATAGAGAGAGACGGAGGAAGACACAGGTTGTTCCTGTTTAAATGGAGAGAGATGGAGGAAGACACAGGTTGTTCCTGTTTAAATAGAGAGAGATGGAGGAAGACACAGGTTGTTCCTGTTTAAATAGAGAGAGATGGAGGAAGACACAGGTTGTTCCTGTTTAAATAGAGAGAGATGGAGGAAGACACAGGTTGTTCCTGTTTAAATGGAGAGAGAGACGGAGGAAGACACAGGTTGTTCCTGTTTAAATAGAGAGAGATGGAGGAAGACACAGGTTGTTCCTGTTTAAATGGAGAGAGAGACGGAGGAAGACACAGGTTGTTCCTGTTTAAATAGAGAGAGATGGAGGAAGACACAGGTTGTTCCTGTTTAAATAGAGAGAGATGGAGGAAGACACAGGTTGTTCCTGTTTAAATAGAGAGAGATGGAGGAAGACACAGGTTGTTCCTGTTTAAATAGAGAGAGATGGAGGAAGACACAGGTTGTTCCTGTTTAAATAGAGAGAGATGGAGGAAGACACAGGTTGTTCCTGTTTAAATAGAGAGAGATGGAGGAAGACACAGGTTGTTCCTGTTTAAATGGAGAGAGAGATGGAGGAAGACACAGGTTGTTCCTGTTTAAATAGAGAGAGATGGAGGAAGACACAGGTTGTTCATGTTTAAATAGAGAGAGACGGAGGAAGACACAGGTTGTTCCTGTTTAAATAGAGAGAGATGGAGGAAGACACAGGTTGTTCCTGTTTAAATAGAGAGAGAGACGGAGGAAGACACAGGTTGTTCCTGTTTAAATAGAGAGAGAGATGGAGGAAGACACAGGTTGTTCCTGTTTAAATAGAGAGAGATGGAGGAAGACACAGGTTGTTCCTGTTTAAATAGAGAGAGATGGAGGAAGACACAGGTTGTTCCTGTTTAAATAGAGAGAGAGACGGAGGAAGACACAGGTTGTTCCTGTTTAAATAGAGAGAGAGATGGAGGAAGACACAGGTTGTTCCTGTTTAAATAGAGAGAGAGATGGAGGAAGACACAGGTTGTTCCTGTTTAAATAGAGAGAGACGGAGGAAGACACAGGTTGTTCCTGTTTAAATAGAGAGAGATGGAGGAAGACACAGGTTGTTCCTGTTTAAATAGAGAGAGATGGAGGAAGACACAGGTTGTTCCTGTTTAAATAGAGAGAGATGGAGGAAGACACAGGTTGTTCCTGTTTAAATAGAGAGAGATGGAGGAAGACACAGGTTGTTCATGTTTAAATAGAGAGAGATGGAGGAAGACACAGGTTGTTCCTGTTTAAATAGAGAGAGAGATGGAGGAAGACACGTGTTGTTCCTGTTTAAATAGAGAGAGACGGAGGAAGACACAGGTTGTTCCTGTTTAAATAGAGAGAGAGATGGAGGAAGACACAGGTTGTTCCTGTTTAAATAGAGAGAGATGGAGGAAGACACAGGTTGTTCCTGTTTAAATGGAGAGAGATGGAGGAAGACACAGGTTGTTCCTGTTTAAATAGAGAGAGATGGAGGAAGACACAGGTTGTTCCTGTTTAAATAGAGAGAGATGGAGGAAGACACAGGTTGTTCCTGTTTAAATAGAGAGAGAGATGGAGGAAGACACAGGTTGTTCCTGTTTAAATAGAGAGAGATGGAGGAAGACACAGGTTGTTCCTGTTTAAATAGAGAGAGATGGAGGAAGACACAGGTTGTTCCCGCACACAGTACAGTACAGAATCTGTCAGGACCGGTCCAGATAACCCTACAGTACAGTATCTGACAGGACCGGTCTAGATGACCCTACAGTACAGTATCTGACAGGACTGGTCCAGATGACCCTACAGTACAGTATCTGACAGGACCGGTCCATCGGTCCAGATGACCCTACAGTACAGTATCTGACAGGACCGGTCCAGATGACCCTACAGTACAGTATCTGTCAGGACTGGTCGAGATGATCCTACAGTACAGTACCTGACAGGACTGGTCCAGATGACCCTACAGTACAGTATCTGTCAGGACTGGTCCAGATGACCCTACAGTACAGTATCTGACAGGACTGGTCCAGATGACCCTACAGTACAGTATCTGTCAGGACTGGTCCATCGGTCCAGATGACCCTACAGTACAGTATCTGTCAGGACTGGTCCAGATGACCCTACAGTATAGTATCTGTCAGGACTGGTCCAGATGACCCTACAGTACAGTATCTGTCAGGACTGGTCCAGATGACCCTACAGTACAGTATCTGTCAGGACTGGTCCAGATGACCCTACAGTACAGTATCTGACAGGACTGGTCCAGATGACCCTACAGTACAGTATCTGACAGGACCGGTCCATTGGTCCAGATGACCCTACAGTACAGTATCTGACAGGACCGGTCCATCGGTCCAGATGACCCTACAGTACAGTATCTGTCAGGACTGGTCCAGATGACCCTACAGTACAGTATCTGACAGGACTGGTCCAGATGACCCTACAGTACAGTATCTGTCAGGACTGGTCCAGATGACCTTACGGTACAGTATCTGTCAGGACTGGTCCAGATGACCCTACAGTACAGTATCTGACAGGACTGGTCCAGATGACCCTACAGTACAGTATCTGTCAGGACTGGTCCAGATGACCTTACAGTACAGTATCTGTCAGGACTGGTCCAGATGACCCTACAGTACAGTATCTGACAGGACTGGTCCAGATGACCCTACAGTACAGTATCTGTCAGGACTGGTCCAGATGACCCTACAGTACAGTATCTGACAGGACCGGTCCATTGGTCCAGATGACCCTACAGTACAGTATCTGACAGGACTGGTCCAGATGACCCTACAGTACAGTATCTGACAGGACTGGTCCAGATGACCCTACAGTACAGTATCTGTCAGGACTGGTCCATCGGTCCAGATGACCCTACAGTACAGTATCTGACAGGACCGGTCTAGATGACCCTACAGTACAGTATCTGACAGGACTGGTCCAGATGACCCTACAGTACAGTATCTGACAGGACTGGTCCAGATGACCCTACAGTACAGTATCTGACAGGACCGGTCCAGATGACCCTACAGTACAGTATCTGTCAGGACTGGTCCAGATGACCCTACAGTACAGTATCTGTCAGGACTGGTCCAGATGACCCTACAGTACAGTATCTGACAGGACCGGTCCATTGGTCCAGATGACCCTACAGTACAGTATCTGACAGGACTGGTCCAGATGACCCTACAGTACAGTATCTGACAGGACTGGTCCAGATGACCCTACAGTACAGTATCTGACAGGACTGGTCCAGATGACCCTACAGTACAGTATCTGACAGGACTGGTCCATCGGTCCAGATGACCCTACAGTACAGTATCTGACAGGACTGGTCCAGATGACCCTACAGTACAGTATCTGACAGGACTGGTCCAGATGACCCTACAGTACAGTATCTGTCAGGACCGGTCCAGATGACCCTACAGTACAGTATCTGTCAGGACTGGTCCATCGGTCCAGATGACCCTACAGTACAGTATCTGTCAGGACTGGTCCGGATGACCCTACAGTACAGTATCTGTCAGGACTGGTCCAGATGACCCTACAGTACAGTATCTGACAGGACCGGTCCATTGGTCCAGATGACCCTACAGTACAGTATCTGACAGGACCGGTCCATCGGTCCAGATGACCCTACAGTACAGTATCTGACAGGACTGGTCCAGATGACCCTACAGTACAGTATCTGTCAGGACTGGTCCAGATGACCCTACAGTACAGTATCTGACAGGACCGGTCTAGATGACCCTACAGTACAGTACCTGATAGGACCGGTCCATCGGTCCAGATGACCCTACAGTACAGTATCTGACAGGACTGGTCCAGATGACCCTACAGTACAGTATCTGTCAGGACTGGTCCATCGGTCCAGATGACCCTACAGTACAGTATCTGACAGGACTGGTCCAGATGACCCTACAGTACAGTATCTGTCAGGACCGGTCAATCGGTCCAGATGACCCTACAGTACAGTATCTGACAGGACCGGTCCATCGGTCCAGATGACCCTACAGTACAGTACCTGATAGGACCGGTCTAGATGACCCTACAGTACAGTACCTGATAGGACCGGTCCATCGGTCCAGATGACCCTACAGTACAGTATCTGACAGGACTGGTCCAGATGACCCTACAGTACAGTATCTGTCAGGACTGGTCCATCGGTCCAGATGACCCTACAGTACAGTATCTGACAGGACTGGTCCAGATGACCCTACAGTACAGTATCTGACAGGACTGGTCCAGATGACCCTACAGTACAGTATCTGACAGGACTGGTCCAGATGACCCTACAGTACAGTATCTGTCAGGACTGGTCCAGATGACCCTACAGTACAGTATCTGTCAGGACCGGTCCAGATGACCCTACAATACAATATCTGATAGGACAGGTCCATCGGTCCAGATGACCCTACAGTACAGTATCTGACAGGACTGGTCCAGATGACCCTACAGTACAGTATCTGATAGGACCGGTCCATCGGTCCAGATGACCCTACAGTACAGTATCTGTCAGGACTGGTCCAGATGACCCTACAGTACAGTATCTGACAGGACCGGTCTAGATGACCCTACAGTACAGTACCTGATAGGACCGGTCCATCGGTCCAGATGACCCTACAGTACAGTATCTGACAGGACTGGTCCAGATGACCCTACAGTACAGTATCTGTCAGGACTGGTCCATCGGTCCAGATGACCCTACAGTACAGTATCTGACAGGACTGGTCCAGATGACCCTACAGTACAGTATCTGTCAGGACCGGTCAATCGGTCCAGATGACCCTACAGTACAGTATCTGACAGGACCGGTCCATCGGTCCAGATGACCCTACAGTACAGTACCTGATAGGACCGGTCTAGATGACCCTACAGTACAGTACCTGATAGGACCGGTCCATCGGTCCAGATGACCCTACAGTACAGTATCTGACAGGACTGGTCCAGATGACCCTACAGTACAGTATCTGTCAGGACTGGTCCATCGGTCCAGATGACCCTACAGTACAGTATCTGACAGGACTGGTCCAGATGACCCTACAGTACAGTATCTGACAGGACTGGTCCAGATGACCCTACAGTACAGTATCTGTCAGGACCGGTCCAGATGACCCTACAATACAATATCTGATAGGACAGGTCCATCGGTCCAGATGACCCTACAGTACAGTATCTGTCAGGACTGGTCCAGATGACCCTACAGTACAGTATCTGATAGGACCGGTCCATCGGTCCAGATGACCCTACAGTACAGTATCTGACAGGACTGGTCCAGATGACCCTACAGTACAGTATCTGATAGGACCGGTCCATCGGTCCAGATGACCCTACAGTACAGTATCTGTCAGGACTGGTCCAGATGACCCTACAGTACAGTATCTGTTAGGACCGGTCCAGATGACCCTACAGTACAGTATCTGACAGGACCGGTCCATCGGTCCAGATGACCCTACAGTACAGTATCTGACAGGACCGGTCCAGATGACCCTACAGAACAGCCCCCTATACCCTATGGGCCCTGGCCAACAGAATAGACTGGAAGGGCATCAGACAGTGTGATTGGACTCACTGGGTTAAAGACGAGCTCCAGCTCTAGGGAGATGCTTCCTTTAGACAGACCCCCCAGATCCTCTTTCTTCAAGGGACAGCAGATCGGTTGACCATTGTGGATCTGGAGGGGACAGAGAGTGTAATGTAATGTACAGGTAATATATAGAGACCAACACTAAGCTGGAACAGTGGATTACTGGAAAACAGAGGGTGAAGACATGACTGGACTGGACTGTAAGGCCCTCTTGACGTGGACTCCCAGAGACTGGAGGAGTGGTCACTATGTTACTCACAGAGAGTAGAGGAATGGCCACTATGTTACTCCCAGAGACTGGAGGAGTGGTCACTATGTTACTCACAGAGAGTAGAGGAATGGTCACTATGTTAATCACAGAAAGTAGAGGAGTGGTCACTATGTTACTCACAGAGAGTAGAGGAATGGCCACTATGCTACTCACAGAAAGCAGAGGAATGGTCACTATGTTACTCACAGAGAGTAGAGGAATGGTCACTATGTTAATCACAGAAAGTAGAGGAATGGTCACTATGTTACTCACAGAGAGTAGAGGAATGGTCACTATGTTAATCACAGAGAGTAGAGGAATGGTCACTATGTTACTCACAGAGAGTAGAGGAATGGTCACTATGTTAATCACAGAAAGTAGAGGAATGGTCACTATGTTACTCACAGAGAGTAGAGGAGTGGTCACTTTGTTACTGACAGAGAGAGTAGAGGAGTGGTCACTATGTTACTGACAGAGAGAGTAGAGGAGTGGTCACTATGTTACTCACAGAGAGTAGAGGAGTGGTCACTATGTTACTCACAGAGAGTAGAGGAGTGGTCACTATGTTACTCACAGAGAGTAGAGGAGTGGCCACTATGTTACTGACAGAGAGAGTAGAGGAGTGGTCACTATGTTACTCACAGAGAGTAGAGGAGTGGCCACTATGTTACTGACAGAGAGAGTAGAGGAGTGGTCACTATGTTACTCACAGAGAGTAGAGGAGTGGTCACTATGTTACTCACAGAGAGTAGAGGAGTGGTCACTATGTTACTGACAGAGAGTAGAGGAATGGTCACTATGTTACTGACAGAGAGTAGAGGAGTGGTCACTATGTTACTCACAGAGAGTAGAGGAGTGGTCACTATGTTACTCACAGAGAGTAGAGGAGTGGTCACTATGTTACTGACAGAGAGAGTAGAGGAGTGGTCACTATGTTACTCACAGAGAGTAGAGGAGTGGTCACTATGTTACTCACAGAGAGTAGAGGAGTGGCCACTATGTTACTGACAGAGAGAGTAGAGGAGTGGTCACTATGTTACTCACAGAGAGTAGAGGAGTGGTCACTATGTTACTCACAGAGAGTAGAGGAGTGGTCACTATGTTACTGACAGAGAGTAGAGGAATGGTCACTATGTTACTGACTTACTGACAGAGAGTAGAGGAATGGTCACTATGTTACTCACAGAGAGTAGAGGAGTGGTCACTATGTTACTCACAGAGAGTAGAGGAGTGGTCACTATGTTACTCACAGAGAGTAGAGGAGTGGTCACTATGTTACTCACAGAGAGTAGAGGAGTGGTCACTATGTTACTGACAGAGAGTAGAGGAATGGTCACTATGTTACTGACAGAGAGTAGAGGAGTGGTCACTATGTTACTCACAGAGAGTAGAGGAGTGGTCACTATGTTACTCACAGAGAGTAGAGGAGTGGTCACTATGTTACTCACAGAGAGTAGAGGAATGGCCACTATGTTACTGACAGAGAGAGTAGAGGAGTGGTCACTATGTTACTGACAGAGAGAGTAGAGGAGTGGTCACTATGTTACTCACAGAGAGTAGAGGAGTGGTCACTATGTTACTGACAGAGAGAGTAGAGGAGTGGTCACTATGTTACTCACAGAGAGTAGAGGAATGGTCACTATGTTACTCACAGAGAGTAGAGGAGTGGTCACTATGTTACTCACAGAGAGTAGAGGAATGGCCACTATGTTACTCACAGAGAGTAGAGGAGTGGTCACTATGTTACTGACAGAGAGAGTAGAGGAGTGGTCACTATGTTACTGACAGAGAGAGTAGAGGAGTGGTCACTATGTTACTGACAGAGAGAGTAGAGGAGTGGTCACTATGTTACTCACAGAGAGTAGAGGAGTGGTCACTATGCTACTCACAGAGAGTAGAGGAGTGGTCACTATGTTACTGACAGAGAGTAGAGGAGTGGTCACTATGTTACTCACAGAGAGTAGAGGAGTGGTCACTATGTTACTCACAGAGAGTAGAGGAGTGGTCACTATGTTACTCACAGAGAGTAGAGGAATGGCCACTATGTTACTGACAGAGAGAGTAGAGGAGTGGTCACTATGTTACTGACAGAGAGAGTAGAGGAGTGGTCACTATGTTACTCACAGAGAGTAGAGGAATGGTCACTATGTTACTGACAGAGAGAGTAGAGGAGTGGTCACTATGTTACTCACAGAGAGTAGAGGAGTGGTCACTATGTTACTCACAGAGAGTAGAGGAATGGCCACTATGTTACTCACAGAGAGTAGAGGGAGGAGTGGTCACTATGTTACTGACAGAGAGAGTAGAGGAGTGGTCACTATGTTACTCACAGAGAGTAGAGGAATGGCCACTATGTTACTCACAGAGAGTAGAGGAGTGGTCACTATGTTACTCACAGAGAGTAGAGGAATGGTCACTATGTTACTCACAGAGAGTAGAGGAGTGGTCACTATGTTACTCACAGAGAGTAGAGGAATGGCCACTATGTTACTCACAGAGAGTAGAGGAGTGGTCACTATGCTACTCACAGAAAGCAGAGGAATGGTCACTATGTTACTGACAGAGAGTAGAGGAATGGCCACTATGCTACTCACAGAAAGCAGAGAATGGCCACTATGTTACTCACAGAGAGTAGAGGAGTGGCCACTATGTTACTCACAGAGAGTAGAGGAGTGGTCACTATGCTACTCACAGAGAGTAGAGGAATGGCCACTATGCTACTCACAGAAAGCAGAGGAATGGTCACTATGTTACTGACAGAGAGTAGAGGAATGGCCACTATGCTACTCACAGAAAGCAGAGAATGGCCACTTTATAACTTACAGAAAGCAGAGGAATGGCCACTATGCTACTCACAGAAAGCAGAGGAATGGCCACTATGCTACTCACAGAAAGCAGAGGAGTGGTCACTATGTTACTCACAGAGAGTAGAGGAATGGCCACTATGCTACTCACAGAAAGCAGAGAATGGCCACTTTATAACTTACAGAAAGCAGAGGAATGGCCACTATGCTACTCACAGAAAGCAGAGGAATGGCCACTATGCTACTCACAGAAAGCAGAGGAGTGGTCACTATGTTACTCACAGAGAGTAGAGGAATGGCCACTATGCTACTCACAGAAAGCAGAGAATGGCCACTTTATAACTTACAGAAAGCAGAGGAATGGCCACTATGCTACTCACAGAAAGCAGAGGAATGGCCACTATGCTACTCACAGAAAGCAGAGGAGTGGTCACTATGTTAATCACAGAGAGTAGAGGAATGGCCACTATGCTACTCACAGAAAGCAGAGGAATGGTCACTATGTTACTGACTTACTGACAGAGAGTAGAGGAATGGTCACTATGTTACTCACAGAGAGTAGAGGAATGGTCACTATGTTACTCACAGAGAGTAGAGGAGTGGTCACTATGTTACTCACAGAGAGTAGAGGAGTGGCCACTATGTTACTCACAGAGAGTAGAGGAGTGGCCAATATGCTACTTACAGAGAGTAGAGGAGTGGTCACTATGTTACTCACAGAGAGTAGAGGAGTGGCCACTATGCTACTTACAGAGAGTAGAGGAGTGGTCACTATGTTACTCACAGAGAGTAGAGGAATGGTCACTATGTTACTCACAGAAAGCAGAGGAATGGCCACTATGCTACTCACAGAAAGCAGAGGAATGGTCACTATGCTACTTACAGAAAGCAGAGGAATGGCCACTATGCTACTCACAGAAAGCAGAGGAATGGCCACTATGCTACTCACAGAAAGCAGAGGAATGGCCACTATGCTACTCACAGAAAGCAGAGGAATGGTCACTATGCTACTCACAGAAAGCAGAGAATGGCCACTTTATAACTTAGAGAAAGCAGAGAATGGCCACTATGCTACTCACAGAAAGCAGAGGAATGGCCACTATGCTACTCACAGAAAGCAGAGGAATGGCCACTATGCTACTCACAGAAAGCAGAGAATGGCCACTATGCTACTCACAGAAAGCAGAGGAATGGCCACTATGCTACTCACAGAAAGCAGAGAATGGCCACTTTATAACTTAGAGAAAGCAGAGAATGGCCACTATGCTACTTACAGAAAGCAGAGGAATGGCCACTATGCTACTCACAGAAAGCAGAGGAATGGCCACTATGCTACTCACAGAAAGCAGAGAATGGCCACTATGCTACTCACAGAAAGCAGAGGAATGGTCACTATGCTACTTACAGAAAGCAGAGGAATGGCCACTATGCTACTCACAGAAAGCAGAGGAATGGCCACTATGCTACTCACAGAAAGCAGAGGAATGGCCACTATGCTACTCACAGAAAGCAGAGGAATGGTCACTATGCTACTCACAGAAAGCAGAGAATGGCCACTTTATAACTTAGAGAAAGCAGAGAATGGCCACTATGCTACTCACAGAAAGCAGAGGAATGGCCACTATGCTACTCACAGAAAGCAGAGAATGGCCACTATGCTACTTACAGAAAGCAGAGGAATGGCCACTATGCTACTTACAGAAAGCAGAGGAATGGCCAGGTTACTACTTACAGAAAGCAGAGGAATGGCCACTCTGCTACTCACAGAAAGCAGAGGAATGGTCACTATGCTACTCACAGAAAGCAGAGAATGGCCACTTTATAACTTAGAGAAAGCAGAGAATGGCCACTATGCTACTCACAGAAAGCAGAGGAATGGCCACTATGCTACTCACAGAAAGCAGAGAATGGCCACTTTATAACTTACAGAAAGCAGAGGAATGGCCACTATGCTACTCACAGAAAGCAGAGGAATGGCCACTATGCTACTTACAGAAAGCAGAGGAATGGCCACTATGCTACTCACAGAAAGCAGAGGAATGGCCACTATGCTACTTACAGAAAGCAGAGGAATGGCCACTATGTTACTCACAGAAAGCAGAGGAATGGTCACTATGCTACTCACAGAAAGCAGAGGAATGGTCACTATGCTACTCACAGAAAGCAGAGGAATGGCCACTATGCTACTTACAGAAAGCAGAGGAATGGCCACTATGCTACTTACAGAAAGCAGAGGAATGGCCAGGTTACTACTTACAGAAAGCAGAGGAATGGCCACTCTGCTACTCACAGAAAGCAGAGGAATGGCCACTATGCTACTCACAGAAAGCAGAGGAATGGTCACTATGCTACTCACAGAAAGCAGAGAATGGCCACTTTATAACTTACAGAAAGCAGAGGAATGGTCACTATGCTACTTACAGAAAGCAGAGGAATGGCCACTATGCTACTCACAGAAAGCAGAGGAATGGCCACTATGCTACTCACAGAAAGCAGAGGAATGGCCACTATGCTACTCACAGAAAGCAGAGGAATGGTCACTATGCTACTCACAGAAAGCAGAGAATGGCCACTTTATAACTTAGAGAAAGCAGAGAATGGCCACTATGCTACTCACAGAAAGCAGAGGAATGGCCACTATGCTACTCACAGAAAGCAGAGAATGGCCACTTTATAACTTACAGAAAGCAGAGGAATGGCTACTATGCTACTCACAGAAAGCAGAGGAATGGCCACTATGCTACTCACAGAAAGCAGAGGAATGGCCACTATGCTACTCACAGAAAGCAGAGGAATGGTCACTATGCTACTCACAGAAAGCAGAGAATGGCCACTTTATAACTTAGAGAAAGCAGAGAATGGCCACTATGCTACTCACAGAAAGCAGAGGAATGGCCACTATGCTACTCACAGAAAGCAGAGAATGGCCACTTTATAACTTACAGAAAGCAGAGGAATGGCCACTATGCTACTCACAGAAAGCAGAGGAATGGCCACTATGCTACTTACAGAAAGCAGAGGAATGGCCACTATGCTACTCACAGAAAGCAGAGGAATGGCCACTATGCTACTTACAGAAAGCAGAGGAATGGCCACTATGTTACTCACAGAAAGCAGAGGAATGGTCACTATGCTACTCACAGAAAGCAGAGGAATGGTCACTATGCTACTCACAGAAAGCAGAGGAATGGCCACTATGCTACTTACAGAAAGCAGAGGAATGGCCACTATGCTACTTACAGAAAGCAGAGGAATGGCCAGGTTACTACTTACAGAAAGCAGAGGAATAGCCACTCTGCTACTCACAGAAAGCAGAGGAATGGCCACTATGCTACTCACAGAAAGCAGAGGAATGGTCACTATGCTACTCACAGAAAGCAGAGAATGGCCACTTTATAACTTACAGAAAGCAGAGGAATGGCCACTATGCTACTCACAGAAAGCAGAGGAATGGCCACTATGCTACTTACAGAAAGCAGAGGAATGGCCACTATGCTACTCACAGAAAGCAGAGAATGGCCACTTTATAACTTACAGAAAGCAGAGGAATGGCCACTATGCTACTCACAGAAAGCAGAGGAATGGCCACTATGCTACTTACAGAAAGCAGAGGAATGGCCACTATGCTACTCACAGAAAGCAGAGGAATGGCCACTATACTACTCACAGAAAGCAGAGAATGGCCACTTTATAACTTACAGAAAGCAGAGGAATGGCCACTATGCTACTCACAGAAAGCAGAGGAATGGCCACTATGCTACTCACAGAAAGCAGAGGAATGGCCACTATGCTACTTACAGAAAGCAGAGGAATGGCCAGGTTACTACTTACAGAAAGCAGAGGAATGGCCACTCTGCTACTCACAGAAAGCAGAGGAATGGCCACTATGCTACTCACAGAAAGCAGAAGAATGGCCACTATGCTACTCACAGAAAGCAGAGGAATGGTCACTATGCTACTCACAGAAAGCAGAGGAATGGTCACTATGCTACTCACAGAAAGCAGAGGAATGGCCACTATGCTACTTACAGAAAGCAGAGGAATGGCCACTATGCTACTCACAGAAAGCAGAGGAATGGCCACTATGCTACTCACAGAAAGCAGTGGAATGGTCACTATGCTACTCACAGAAAGCAGAGGAATGGCCAGGTTACTACTTACAGAAAGCAGAGAATGGCCACTATGCTACTCACAGAAAGCAGAAGAATGGCCACTATGCTACTCACAGAAAGCAGAGGAATGGTCACTATGCTACTCACAGAAAGCAGAGGAATGGTCACTATGCTACTCACAGAAAGCAGAGGAATGGTCACTATGCTACTCACAGAAAGCAGAGGAATGGCCACTATGCTACTTACAGAAAGCAGAGGAATGGCCACTATGCTACTCACAGAAAGCAGAGGAATGGCCACTATGCTACTCACAGAAAGCAGTGGAATGGTCACTATGCTACTCACAGAAAGCAGAGGAATGGCCAGGTTACTACTTACAGAAAGCAGAGAATGGCCACTATGCTACTCACAGAAAGCAGAGGAATGGCCACTATGCTACTCACAGAAAGCAGAGGAATGGCCACTATGCTACTCACAGAAAGCAGTGGAATGGTCACTATGCTACTCACAGAAAGCAGAGGAATGGCCAGGTTACTACTTACAGAAAGCAGAGAATGGCCACTATGCTACTCACAGAAAGCAGAGAATGGCCACTATGCTACTCACAGAAAGCAGAGAATGGCCACTATGCTACTCACAGAAAGCAGAGAATGGCCACTATACTACTTACAGAGAGTAGAGGAATGGCCAGGTTACTACTTACAGAAAGTAGAGGAATGGCCACTTTGCCCAGGAAGTCAGGTGCTTTGTCTCCATCCTCATCAAAGATGGTCAGCTCCAGAATATCATGGATGTCTTTTACTGGGCTGGACAACACACACACATGGATATAAATACAGCAGAAACATCCACTGAAACATTAACCTGGGATTAGATGGCTGGTTTATATGGCAACTGGCCATCGACTGGTGTGAGAAATATCGTAATACAAAAGAACATCTTTAAAATGACAGATGTGTAACACCACGTTAAATCCCATGTTTAAAGGATAACGAAGAGGGTAAAAAGCAGGTGTGTGACTGACAAGGTGAAGACTTTGTTCCAGTTGGGGTTGAGGGTTTTATAGATGGTGTGAGTCTGCAGTCTGTCGTTCCCCAACTCCAACACACAGAACGGATCACTCTTCCCTGCAACAGACACCCACCCAACCACACAGCCAGAGTTAGTGTCTATATACAGTAGCTTTTGTGGTAAAATATAGTGCAACACTAAAGGATATATCTAGTTCTACAGTGAAATGAAGAAGTTCAGAGTGAAGTGCTTCATACCATTTAAATCAGCTGCCAACAGATCAGTAGCCTTGATAATCTTAACTTGAAGGAAACCAACATCCCGGAGGTTCCTGAAGGAACTTTTGAAACTCTGAGAGGAACAACATCAGAAACAGAGTCTGTTAACTAACAGGACTGACCCTGTAAACAACACATTACAGACAGGACTGACCCTGTAAAACAACACATTACAGACAGGACTGACCCTGTAAACAACACATTACAGACAGGACTGACCCTGTAAACAACACATTACAGACAGGACTGACCCTGTAAACAACACATTACAGACAGGACTGACCCTGTAAACAACACATTACAGACAGGACTGACCCTGTAAACAACACATTACAGACAGGACTGACCCTGTAAACAACACATTACAGACAGGACTGACCCTGTAAAACAACACATTACAGACAGGACTGACCCTGTAAACAACACATTACAGACAGGACTGACCCTGTAAACAACACATTACAGACAGGACTGACCCTGTAAAACAACATCAGAAACAGAGTCTGTTAACTAACAGGACTGACCCTGTAAACAACACATTACAGACAGGACTGACCCTGTGAAACAACACATTACAGACAGGACTGACCCTGTAAAACAACACATTACAGACAGGACTGACCCTGTAAACAACACATTATAGACAGGACTGACCCTGTAAACAACACATTACAGACAGGACTGACCCTGTAAAACAACATCAGAAACAGAGTCTGTTAACTAACAGGACTGACCCTGTAAACAACACATTATAGACAGGACTGACCCTGTAAACAACACATTACAGACAGGACTGACCCTGTAAACAACACATTATAGACAGGACTGACCCTGTAAACAACACATTACAGACAGGACTGACCCTGTGAAACAACACATTACAGACAGGACTGACCCTGTAAACAACACATTACAGACAGGACTGACCCTGTGAAACAACACATTACAGACAGGACTGACCCTGTAAACAACACATTACAGACAGGACTGACCCTGTGGAACAACACATTACAGACAGGACTGACCCTGTAAAACAACACATTACAGACAGGACTGACCCTGTAAACAACACATTATAGACAGGACTGACCCTGTAAACAACACATTACAGACAGGACTGACCCTGTAAAACAACATCAGAAACAGAGTCTGTTAACTAACAGGACTGACCCTGTGGAACAACACATTACAGACAGGACTGACCCTGTAAACAACACATTATAGACAGGACTGACCCTGTAAACAACACATTATAGACAGGACTGACCCTGTAAACAACACATTACAGACAGGACTGACCCTGTAAACAACACATTATAGACAGGACTGACCCTGTAAACAACACATTACAGACAGGACTGACCCTGTAAACAACACATTATAGACAGGACTGACCCTGTAAACAACACATTATAGACAGGACTGACCCTGTAAAACAACACATTACAGACAGGACTGACCCTGTAAACAACACATTACAGACAGGACTGACCCTGTAAACAACACATTACAGACAGGACTGACCCTGTAAACAACACATTACAGACAGGACTGACCCTGTAAAACAACACATTACAGACAGGACTGACCCTGTGAAACAACACATTATAGACAGGACTGACCCTGTGAAACAACACATTATAGACAGGACTGACCCTGTAAACAACACATTACAGACAGGACTGACCCTGTAAACAACACATTACAGACAGGACTGACCCTGTAAAACAACACATTACAGACAGGACTGACCCTGTGGAACAACATCAGAAACAGAGTCTGTTAACTAACAGGACTGACCCTGTAAACAACACATTACAGACAGGACTGACCCTGTAAACAACACATTACAGACAGGACTGACCCTGTAAAACAACACATTACAGACAGGACTGACCCTGTAAACAACATCAGAAACAGAGCCTGTTAACTAACAGGACTGACCCTGTAAACAACACATTACAGACAGGACTGACCCTGTAAAACAACATCAGAAACAGAGCCTGTTAACTAACAGGACTGACCCTGTAAACAACACATTACAGACAGGACTGACCCTGTAAACAACACATTACAGACAGGACTGACCCTGTAAACAACATCAGAAACAGAGCCTGTTAACTAACAGGACTGACCCTGTGAACAACACATTACAGACAGGACTGACCCTGTGAAACAACACATTACAGACAGGACTGACCCTGTAAAACAACACATTACAGACAGGACTGACCCTGTAAAACAACACATTACAGACAGGACTGACCCTGTAAACAACACATTACAGACAGGACTGACCCTGTAAACAACACATTACAGACAGGACTGACCCTGTAAAACAACATCAGAAACAGAGTCTGTTAACTAACAGGACTGACCCTGTAAACAACACATTACAGACAGGACTGACCCTGTGAAACAACACATTACAGACAGGACTGACCCTGTAAAACAACACATTACAGACAGGACTGACCCTGTAAACAACACATTATAGACAGGACTGACCCTGTAAACAACACATTACAGACAGGACTGACCCTGTAAAACAACATCAGAAACAGAGTCTGTTAACTAACAGGACTGACCCTGTAAACAACACATTATAGACAGGACTGACCCTGTAAACAACACATTACAGACAGGACTGACCCTGTAAACAACACATTATAGACAGGACTGACCCTGTAAACAACACATTACAGACAGGACTGACCCTGTGAAACAACACATTACAGACAGGACTGACCCTGTAAACAACACATTATAGACAGGACTGACCCTGTGAAACAACACATTACAGACAGGACTGACCCTGTAAAACAACACATTACAGACAGGACTGACCCTGTAAACAACACATTATAGACAGGACTGACCCTGTAAACAACACATTACAGACAGGACTGACCCTGTAAAACAACATCAGAAACAGAGTCTGTTAACTAACAGGACTGACCCTGTGGAACAACACATTACAGACAGGACTGACCCTGTAAACAACACATTATAGACAGGACTGACCCTGTAAACAACACATTACAGACAGGACTGACCCTGTAAACAACACATTATAGACAGGACTGACCCTGTAAACAACACATTACAGACAGGACTGACCCTGTAAACAACACATTATAGACAGGACTGACCCTGTAAACAACACATTATAGACAGGACTGACCCTGTAAAACAACACATTACAGACAGGACTGACCCTGTAAACAACACATTACAGACAGGACTGACCCTGTAAACAACACATTACAGACAGGACTGACCCTGTAAACAACACATTACAGACAGGACTGACCCTGTAAAACAACACATTACAGACAGGACTGACCCTGTGAAACAACACATTATAGACAGGACTGACCCTGTGAAACAACACATTATAGACAGGACTGACCCTGTAAACAACACATTACAGACAGGACTGACCCTGTAAACAACACATTACAGACAGGACTGACCCTGTAAACAACATCAGAAACAGAGCCTGTTAACTAACAGGACTGACCCTGTAAACAACACATTACAGACAGGACTGACCCTGTAAAACAACATCAGAAACAGAGCCTGTTAACTAACAGGACTGACCCTGTAAACAACACATTACAGACAGGACTGACCCTGTAAACAACACATTACAGACAGGACTGACCCTGTAAAACAACACATTACAGACAGGACTGACCCTGTAAACAACATCAGAAACAGAGCCTGTTAACTAACAGGACTGACCCTGTAAACAACACATTACAGACAGGACTGACCCTGTAAAACAACATCAGAAACAGAGCCTGTTAACTAACAGGACTGACCCTGTAAACAACACATTACAGACAGGACTGACCCTGTAAACAACACATTACAGACAGGACTGACCCTGTAAACAACATCAGAAACAGAGCCTGTTAACTAACAGGACTGACCCTGTAAACAACACATTACAGACAGGACTGACCCTGTGAACAACACATTACAGACAGGACTGACCCTGTGAACAACACATTACAGACAGGACTGACCCTGTAAACAACACATTACAGACAGGACTGACCCTGTAAACAACACATTACAGACAGGACTGACCCTGTGAAACAACACATTATAGACAGGACTGACCCTGTGGAACAACACATTACAGGCAGGACTGACCCTGTGAAACAACATCAGAAACAGAGCCTGTTAACTAACAGGACTGACCCTGTAAAACAACACATTACAGACAGGACTGACCCTGTGAAACAACATCAGAAACAGAGCCTGTTAACTAACAGGACTGACCCTGTGGAACAACACATTACAGACAGGACTGACCCTGTAAAACAACACATTACAGACAGGACTGACCCTGTGAAACAACACATTACAGACAGGACTGACCCTGTGAACAACACATTATAGACAGGACTGACCCTGTAAAACAACACATTACAGACAGGACTGACCCTGTAAAACAACACATTACAGACAGGACTGACCCTGTAAAACAACACATTACAGACAGGACTGACCCTGTAAAACAACACATTACAGACAGGACTGACCCTGTAAAACAACACATTACAGACAGGACTGACCCTGTAAACAACACATTACAGACAGGACTGACCCTGTAAAACAACACATTACAGACAGGACTGACCCTGTGAAACAACACATTACAGACAGGACTGACCCTGTAAAACAACACATTACAGACAGGACTGACCCTGTAAACAACACATTACAGACAGGACTGACCCTGCAAAACAACACATTACAGACAGGACTGACCCTGTAAAACAACACATTACAGACAGGACTGACCCTGTAAACAACACATTACAGACAGGACTGACCCTGCAAAACAACACATTACAGACAGGACTGACCCTGTGAAACAACACATTACAGACAGGACTGACCCTGTAAAACAACACATTACAGACAGGACTGACCCTGTGGAACAACATCAGAAACAGAGCCTGTTAACTAACAGGACTGACCCTGTGGAACAACATCAGAAACAGAGCCTGTTAACTAACAGGACTGACCCTGTGGAACAACACATTACAGACAGGACTGACCCTGTAAAACAACACATTACAGACAGGACTGACCCTGTAAAACAACACATTACAGACAGGACTGACCCTGTAAAACAACACATTACAGACAGGACTGACCCTGTGAAACAACATCAGAAACAGAGCCTGTTAACTAACAGGACTGACCCTGTGGAACAACACATTACAGACAGGACTGACCCTGTAAAACAACACATTACAGACAGGACTGACCCTGTAAACAACACATTACAGACAGGACTGACCCTGTGAAACAACACATTACAGACAGGACTGACCCTGTAAAACAACACATTACAGACAGGACTGACCCTGTAAACAACATCAGAAACAGAGCCTGTTAACTAACAGGACTGACCCTGTAAACAACACATTACAGACAGGACTGACCCTGTGAAACAACACATTACAGACAGGACTGACCCTGTAAACCAACACATTACAGACAGGACTGACCCTGTGAAACAACACATTACAGACAGGACTGACCCTGTAAAACAACACATTACAGACAGGACTGACCCTGTAAACAACATCAGAAACAGAGTCTGTTAACTAACAGGACTGACCCTGTAAAACAACACATTACAGACAGGACTGACCCTGTAAAACAACACATTACAGACAGGACTGACCCTGTAAAACAACACATTACAGACAGGACTGACCCTGTGGAACAACACATTACAGACAGGACTGACCCTGTAAACAACATCAGAAACAGAGTCTGTTAACTAACAGGACTGACCCTGTAAAACAACACATTACAGACAGGACTGACCCTGTAAACAACATCAGAAACAGAGTCTGTTAACTAACAGGACTGACCCTGTAAACAACACATTACAGACAGGACTGACCCTGTAAACAACATCAGAAACAGAGTCTGTTAACTAACAGGACTGACCCTGTGGAACAACACATTACAGACAGGACTGACCCTGTAAACAACACATTATAGACAGGACTGACCCTGTAAAACAACACATTACAGACAGGACTGACCCTGTAAACAACACATTATAGACAGGACTGACCCTGTAAACAACACATTATAGACAGGACTGACCCTGTGAAACAACACATTACAGGCAGGACTGACCCTGTAAAACAACACATTACAGACAGGACTGACCCTGTGAAACAACACATTACAGACAGGACTGACCCTGTGAAACAACACATTACAGACAGGACTGACCCTGTAAACAACACATTACAGACAGGACTGACCCTGTAAACAACACATTACAGACAGGACTGACCCTGTAAACAACACATTACAGACAGGACTGACCCTATGAAACAACACATTACAGACAGGACTGACCCTGTAAAACAACAGGACTGATGTCTCTATAACAGAGGAGGTATATATATATTATAACAGGACTGATGTCTCTATAACAGAGGAGGTATATATATATTATAACAGGACTGATGTCTCTATAACAGAGGAGGTATATATATATTATAACAGGACTGATGTCTCTATAACAGAGGAGGTATATATATATTATAACAGGACTGATGTCTCTAAAACAGAGGAGGTATATATATATTATAACAGGACTGATGTCTATATAACAGAGGAGGTATATATATATTATAACAGGACCGATGTCTCTATAACAGAGGAGGTATATATATATTATAACAGGACTGATGTCTCTATAACAGAGGAGGTATATATATATTATAACAGGACTGATGTCTCTATAACAGAGGAGGTATATATATATTATAACAGGACTGATGTCTCTATAACAGAGGAGGTATATATATATTATAACAGGACTGATGTCTCTATAACAGAGGAGGTATATATATATTATAACAGGACTGATGTCTCTATAACAGAGGAGGTATATATATATTATAACAGGACTGATGTCTCTATAACAGAGGAGGTATATATATATTATAACAGGACTGATGTCTCTATAACAGAGGAGGTATATATATATTATAACAGGACTGATGTCTCTATAACAGAGGAGGTATATATATATTATAACAGGACTGATGTCTCTATAACAGAGGAGGTATATATATATTATAACAGTACTGATGTCTCTATAACAGAGGAGGTATATATATATTATAACAGGACTGATGTCTCTATAACAGAGGAGGTATATATATATTATAACAGGACTGATGTCTCTATAACAGAGGAGGTATATATATATTATAACAGGACTGATGTCTCTATAACAGAGGAGGTATATATATATTATAACAGGACTGATGTCTCTATAGCAGAGGAGGTATATATATATTATAACAGGACTGATGTCTCTATAACAGAGGAGGTATATATATATTATAACAGTACTGATGTCTCTATAACAGAGGAGGTATATATATATTATAACAGGACTGATGTCTCTATAACAGAGGAGGTATATATATATATTATAACAGGACTGATGTCTCTATAACAGAGGAGGTATATATATATATTATAACAGGACTGATGTCTCTATAACAGAGGAGGTATATATATATTATAACAGGACTGATGTCTCTATAACAGAGGAGGTATATATATATTATAACAGGACTGATGTCTCTATAACAGAGGAGGTATATATATATTATAACAGGACTGATGTCTCTATAACAGAGGAGGTATATATATATTATAACAGGACTGATGTCTCTATAACAGAGGAGGTATATATATATTATAACAGGACTGATGATGTCTCTATAACAGAGGAGGTATATATATATTATAACAGGACTGATGTCTCTATAACAGAGGAGGTATATATATATTATAACAGGACTGATGTCTCTATAACAGAGGAGGTATATATATATTATAACAGGACTGATGTCTCTATAACAGAGGAGGTATATATATATTATAACAGGACTGATGTCTCTATAACAGAGGAGGTATATATATATTATAACAGGACTGATGTCTCTATAACAGAGGAGGTATATATATATATTATAACAGGACTGATGTCTCTATAACAGAGGAGGTATATATATATTATAACAGGACTGATGTCTCTATAACAGAGGAGGTATATATATATTATAACAGTACTGATGTCTCTATAACAGAGGAGGTATATATATATTATAACAGGACTGATGTCTCTATAACAGAGGAGGTATATATATTATAACAGGACTGATGTCTCTATAACAGAGGAGGTATATATATTATAACAGGACTGACTCAGTAAAACAACAGTACTGATGTCTCTATAACAGAGGAGGTATATATATATTATAACAGGACTGATGTCTCTATAACAGAGGAGGTATATATATATTATAACAGGACTGACGTATTTCTCCAGAGTTCTCTCTCTCTCCTGAGGCTCCTCGAGGGGCGGGGCACACATGTCGGAGATGGAGACGCCACTACACGTGCTCAGAGTGATCAGGAAGACCACACGACCTTTTCCCTCTTTCAGAACCCGCGTGAACAGCTGAGACTGGTTGGGTAGAACACTGGACAGGTCCACCTCACACCTGGTACACACAGAGACAGGACACAGAGACAGGACACAGAGACAGGATACAGAGAGACAGGACACACAGAGACAGGACACACAGAGACAGGACACAGAGACAGGACACAGAGAGACAGGACACAGAGACAGGACACACAGAGACAGGACACAGAGACAGGACACAGAGACAGAACACACAGAGACAGACAGAGACAGACAGAGACAGGACACAGAGACAGGACACAGAGACAGGACACAGAGACAGGACACAGAGACAGGACACAGAGAGACAGGACACAGAGAGACAGAACACACAGAGACAGGACACAGAGAGACAGGACACACAGAGACAGGACACAGAGAGACAGAACACACAGAGACAGGACACACAGAGACAGGACACAGAGACAGGACACAGAGAGACAGGACACAGAGACAGAACACACAGAGACAGGACACAGAGAGACAGGACACAGAGACAGGACACAGAGAGACAGGACACACAGAGACAGGACACAGAGAGACAGAACACACAGAGACAGGACACACAGAGACAGGACACAGAGACAGGACACAGAGAGACAGGACACAGAGACAGGACACACAGAGACAGACAGAGACAGACAGAGACAGGACACAGAGACAGGACACAGAGACAGGACACAGAGACAGGACACACAGAGACAGACAGAGACAGGACACACAGAGACAGGACACAGAGACAGGACACACAGAGACAGACAGAGACAGGACACAGAGACAGGACACAGAGACAGGACACACAGAGACAGGACACACAGAGACAGACAGAGACAGGACACACAGAGACAGGACACACAGAGACAGGACACAGAGATAGGACACACAGAGACAGACAGAGACAGGACACAGAGACAGGACACACAGAGACAGGACACACAGAGACAGACAGAGACAGGACACACAGAGACAGACAGAGACAGGACACAGAGACACACAGAGACAGGACACACAGAGACAGGACACACAGAGACACACAAAGACAGGACACACAGAGACAGAACACACAGAGACAGAACACACAGAGACAGGACACACAGAGACAGGACTCACAGAGACAGAACACACAGAGACAGGACTCACAGAGACAGAATACACAGAGACAGAACACACAGAGACAGAACACACAGAGACAGAACACACAGAGACAGAACACACAGAGACAGAACACACACATCAACAATATGAGGCCGTATGTTTTGGTTCAAACAAGGAGGAAAGGTTCGTCTTATGCATTTGCAAGGAAAAGAGACTATAAAGTTGATGGCTGAAAGACAGACAAATCAGTGGTATCATTCATTTGACATCACAATGATTCTACAGAGATCCAGAATGAGCCATGTTGTAACTAAAGGGATCCAGAATAACCATGTTGTATCTAAAGAGATCCAGAATGACCCATGTTGTAACTAAAGATATCCAGAATGACCATGTTGTAACTAAAGAGATCCAGAATGACCCATGTTGTAACTAAAGGGATCCAGAATGACCCATGTTGTGACTAAAGGGATCCAGAATGACCATGTTGTAACTAAAGAGATCCAGAATGACCCATGTTGTAACTAAAGGGATCTAGAATGACCCATGTTGTAACTAAAGGGATCCAGAATAACCCGTGTTGTAACTACAGAGATCCAGAATGACCATGTTGTAACTACAGGGATCCAGAATGACCATGTTGTAACTACAGGGATCCAGAATGACCCAAGTTGTAATTAAAGGGATCCAGAATGACCATGTTGTAACTACAGAGATCCAGAATGACCATGTTGTAACTACAGGGATCCAGAATGACCATGTTGTAACTACAGAGATCCAGAATGACCATGTTGTAACTACAGAGATCCAGAATGACCCAAGTTGTAATTAAAGGGATCCAGAATGACCATGTTGTAACTACAGAGATCCAGAATGACCATGTTGTAACTACAGGGATCCAGAATGACCATGTTGTAACTAAGGGGATCCAGAATCACCATGTTGTAACTACAGAGATCCAGAATGACCATGTTGTAACTACAGGGATCCAGAATGACCCATGTTGTAACTAAAGGGATCCAGAATAACCTGTGTTGTAACTACAGAGATCCAGAATGACCATGTTGTAACTACAGAGATCCAGAATGACCATGTTGTAACTACAGGGATCCAGAATGACCATGTTGTAACTACAGAGATCCAGAATGACCATGTTGTAACTACAGGGATCCAGAATGACCATGTTGTAACTACAGAGATCCAGAATGACCCATGTTGTAACTAAATGGGATCCAGAATCACCATGTTGTAACTACAGAGATCCAGAATGGCCATGTTGTAACTCACATGCCGTAACACTCCTCATATTTGCGTCCCTCTTTGTTCCAGACCTCTATCTCCAGGACCCCAGGACCCTCCGGGAACCGGTTGAAGTCAAACCTCTCCCTCCACTGGGGGTTGGCCTTCTTGGGCTGGTTCTGAAGACAGGAGGGGAGTGAGGACTTAGAGGTGGAGGGAGAGTGTGTGTGTGTGTGTGTGTGTGTGTGTGTGTGTGTGTGTGTGTGTGTGTGTGTGTGTGTGTGTGTGTGTGTGTGTGTGTGTGTGTGTGTGTGTGTGTGTGTGTGTGTGTGTGAGTGTGTGTGTGTATGAGTGTGTGTGTCCATATGTGTGTGTGTGTGTGTGTGTGTGTGTGTGTGTGTGTGTGTGTGTGTGTGTGTGTGTGTGTGTGTGTGTGTGTGTGTGTGTCCATATGTGTGTATGTGTCCATATGTGTGTGTGTCCATATGTGTGTGTGTGTGTGTCCATATATGTGTGTGTGTGTGTGTCCATATGTGTGCAACTCCTACCCTGCTCTTGTATCTCTGCTCCCCCAGTCTGAATCGAACAAACAGCTCTCCAGGTCCGTCCTCTGGCAGGTCCTGTCCCTCCACCAGGGTCACCCCCACTACACCTGACCACAGCTGAGACTTCCTCAGAGACTCTGACAGACGACCACTCTGGGCCAGCGGAGACTGGAGGGAGGAGGAGGAGAGGACAGTCAGTTCTATTGATAACCTGTTCAAATGCCATGTTATATCCCCACTACTGTTATCATGCTATGCTATCACTATACACTGTGTTATACTAGATCAACACCAGGTAAATGGATTTCAAATGCCATGTTATATCCCCACTACTGTTATCATGCTACGCTATCACTATACACTGTGTTATACTAGATCAACACCAGGTAAATGGATTTCAAATAACATGTTATATCCCCACTACTGTTATCATGCTACGCTATCACTATACACTGTGTTATAACAGATCAACACCAGGTAAATGGATTTCAAATGAGCCATGCTATATCACCATTATAAACACAGATAAACACGAGGTAAATGGATTTCAAATGAGCCATGCTATATCACCATTATAAACACGAGGTAAATGGATTTCAAATGAGCCATGTTATATCACCACTACTGTTATCATGCTACGCTATCACTATACACTGTGTTATAACAGATCAACACCAGGTAAATGGATTTCAAATGAGCCATGTTATATCACCATTATAAACACAGATAAACACCAGGTAAATGGATTTCAAATGAGCCATGCTATATCACCATTATAAACACAGATAAACACGAGGTAAATGGATTTCAAATGAGCCATGTTATATCACCATTATAAACACAGATAAACACGAGGTAAATGGATTTCAAATGAGCCATGCTATATCACCATTATAAACACAGATAAACACGAGGTAAATGGATTTCAAATGAGCCATGCTATATCACCATTATAAACACAGATAAACACGAGGTAAATGGATTTCAAATGAGCCATGTTATATCACCCTTATAAACACAGATAAACACGAGGTAAATGGATTTCAAATGAGCCATGTTATATCACCATTATAAACACAGATAAACACGAGGTAAATGGATTTCAAATGAGCCATGCTATATCACCATTATAAACACAGATAAACACGAGGTAAATGGATTTCAAATGAGCCATGTTATATCACCACTACTGTTATCATGCTACGCTATCACTATACACTGTGTTATAACAGATCAACACCAGGTAAATGGATTTCAAATGAGCCATGCTATATCACCATTATAAACACAGATAAACACGAGGTAAATGGATTTCAAATGAGCCATGCTATATCACCATTATAAACACAGATAAACACGAGGTAAATGGATTTCAAATGAGCCATGCTATATCACCATTATAAACACAGATAAACACGAGGTAAATGGATTTCAAATGAGCCATGCTATATCACCATTATAAACACAGATAAACACGAGGTAAATGGATTTCAAATGAGCCATGTTATATCACCATTATAAACACAGATAAACACCAGGTAAATGGATTTCAAATGAGCCATGTTATATCACCATTATAAACACAGATAAACTCCAGGTAAATGGATTTCAAATGAGCCATGCTATATCACCATTATAAACACAGATAAACACGAGGTAAATGGATTTCAAATGAGCCATGCTATATCACCATTATAAACACGAGGTAAATGGATTTCAAATGAGCCATGCTATATCACCATTATAAACACAGATAAACACGAGGTAAATGGATTTCAAATGAGCCATGTTATATCACCATTATAAACACAGATAAGCACGAGGTAAATGGATTTCAAATGAGCCATGCTATATCACCATTATAAACACAGATAAACACGAGGTAAATGGATTTCAAATGAGCCATGTTATATCACCACTACTGTTATCATGCTACGCTATCACTATACACTGTGTTATAACAGATCAACACCAGGTAAATGGATTTCAAATGAGCCATGCTATATCACCATTATAAACACAGATAAACACGAGGTAAATGGATTTCAAATGAGCCATGCTATATCACCATTATAAACACGAGGTAAATGGATTTCAAATGAGCCATGCTATATCACCATTATAAACACGAGGTAAATGGATTTCAAATGAGCCATGCTATATCACCATTATAAACACAGATAAACACGAGGTAAATGGATTTCAAATGAGCCATGCTATATCACCATTATAAACACAGATAAACACGAGGTAAATGGATTTCAAATGAGCCATGTTATATCACCACTACTGTTATCATGCTACGCTATCACTATACACTGTGTTATAACAGATCAACACCAGGTAAATGGATTTCAAATGAGCCATGCTATATCACCATTATAAACACAGATAAACACGAGGTAAATGGATTTCAAATGAGCCATGCTATATCACCATTATAAACACAGATAAACACGAGGTAAATGGATTTCAAATGAGCCATGCTATATCACCATTATAAACACAGATAAACACGAGGTAAATGGATTTCAAATGAGCCATGTTATATCACCATTATAAACACAGATAAACACGAGGTAAATGGATTTCAAATGAGCCATGCTATATCACCATTATAAACACAGATAAACATGAGGTAAATGGATTTCAAATGAGCCATGTTATATCACCATTATAAACACAGATAAACGGATTTCAAATGAGCCATGTTATATCACCATTATAAACACAGATAAACACGAGGTAAATGGATTTCAAATGAGCCATGTTATATCACCATTATAAACACTACCTTTATTATAAACATTACCTTTATTTAACCAGGCAAGTCAGTTAAGAACAAATTCTTATTTTCAATGACGGCCTGGGAACAGTGGGTTAACTGCCTGTTCAGGGGCAGAACGACAGATTTGTACCTTGTCAGCTCGAGGGGTTTGAACTCTCAACCTTCCGGTTGCTAGTCCAACTCTCTAACCACTAGGCTACACTGCCGCCCCGATAAACACGAGGTAAATGGATTTCAAATGAGCCAAACACTGGAAAACAATATTTCTGAATACTATTTGTATTATCTTGACACTTACTACAACAATATGTCCAGGCATATTGGTCCCCTTTAATAAGACTAACAGCAGCCAGTGAAGGACTTCCATCAATCAGACAGACAGAAGACTAGTGTTCTGACTTCAGCAACCAAAATAGCACCCTATTCCCTACGCAGTGTACAGTATATTCCCCTTAGTGCTCTGGTCTAAAGTAGTGCATTATATGTAGGGAATAGTGTCCCATAGGGCTCTGGTCTAAAGTAGTGCACTATATATAGGGAATAGGGTGCCATAGGCCTCTGGTCTAAAGTAGTGCACTATATATAGGGAATAGGGTGCCATAGGCCTCTGGTCTAAAGTAGTGCACTATATAGGGAATAGGGTGCCATAGTGCTCTGGTCTAAAGTAGTGCACAATATAGGGAATAGGGTGCCATAGGCCTCTGGTCTAAAGTAGTGCACTATATATAGGGAATAGGGTGCCATAGGCCTCTGGTCTAAAGTAGTGCACTATATAGGGAATAGGGAGCCATAGGCCTCTGGTCTAAAGTAGTGCACTATATAGGGAATAGGGAGCCATTCGGGGCGCACACTAAGACTCATCTGCTCTAAGATAATTAGGTGAGCTTACATCAAGAGAAAACTGACAGAGAAATACATTAAGCTCCTATTCAGTTCACTAGATTAAGCTGTGACACAAATGGCACCCTATTATCGTGTAGTGCACTACTTTAGACCAGGTACCATAGGGAATAGGGTGCCATTATGGACGAGGACCCTGTCTCAGAGCATCTTCCGGCTGTCCCGGAGCTTAATGAGAACTGATGTTTAAATCTGTTTCATACTGTATGCAAACAGCGGAGGACGACACACTGCAAAGACATAGAACCAACCAGCTACACTTTAACATCATCAAATCAAACAACACATCATTTATTTAGCAGAGATTATTAGTAGGGATGTGGCAGTAACTCATTTTAAAACAATGAACGGGTTCTCGGTGGTATACTGCCCTCTAGTGGAGAAAGACCAATGTCCAGCTTCAATGAAGAACTATGTTTTGGATCCTGATTAAATAGTGGTGCCAGTACACTAGAGTGGATCCTAAGTGATTAAATAGTGGTGTCAGTACACTAGAGTGGATCCTAAGTGATTAAATAGTGGTGTCAGTACACTAGAGTGGATCCTTCGTGATTAAATAGTGGTGTCAGTACACTAGAGTGGATCCTAAGTGATTAGATAGTGGTGTCAGTACACTAGAGTGGATCCTAAGTGATTAAATAGTGGTGTCAGTACACTAGAGTGGATCCTAAGTGATTAAATAGTGGTGTCAGTACACTAGAGTGGATCCTAAGTGATTAAATAGTGGTGCCAGTACACTAGAGTGGATCCTAAGTGATTAAATAGTGGTGTCAGTACACTAGAGTGGATCCTAAGTGATTAAATAGTGGTGTCAGTACACTAGAGTGGATCCTTCGTGATTAAATAGTGGTGTCAGTACACTAGAGTGGATCCTTAGTGATTAAATAGTGGTGTTAGTACACTAGAGTGGATCCTTAGTTATTAAATAGTGGTGCCAGTACACTAGAGTGGATCCTTAGTGATTAAATAGTGGTGCCAGTACACTAGAGTGGATCCTAAGTGATTAAATAGTGGTGCCAGTACACTAGAGTGGATCCTTCGTGATTAAATAGTGGTGTTAGTACACTAGAGTGGATCCTTCGTGATTAAATAGTGGTGTTAGTACACTAGAGTGGATATGTTTGGATGACTTACCCTGATACTCCTCTTCCTCTTAGGCCACCTCTGCAACAGGTACATGCAGGCAACAAGTACATGCAGGTTACAAGCACAACACACTGTCACAGTTAGTAGAGGAAGAAAAACATGCAAGTATATCTGTAGAATATGGTAGACATCATAGTTGGGGTCAATTCCATCAAACTCAGTCAAATCAGGAAGTTAAAAAGTCATTGTCATTTTCTTCAAAGCTTCTCTATGAGGAACACATGGAATTTCAGTTGACTTCCTGAATTGACTGAACTGAAAAGGAATTGACCCCAAGCCTGTTAGATATGGTATATTGTATTGTCTAGTTCCTTACAGAGTTCCTCTCGTTCTCTCTATCCCTAAGAGAGAGAGACATGTCCAGCATGATGACTCCCATGTCCTCCTCCAGACTGTTGGGGTCGTCCAGACGCACGGACAGCTCACACACCCTGGGGATACAACAGGGTTACCTTAGCATAAAACATGGTTCAGTTAGCCTGGGTTATCTAAGCATAGTCACTATTCAGATGGCATGGGTTAGTTCAGCTCGGGCTGTGACAGACAGATGGACGATAGGGGGTTTGTACATTTTTTCACATGGATATGCTTCTTAATAAAAAACCTTCTTGAAACAAGTCATTACGCTTTTGTTATGCCAGATTGGAGAGAATCTGTCTCATTATGAAGAAATGCCAGGTTGGAGATGATCTGTTTCATTATGAAGAAATGCCAGGTTGGAGATGATCTGTCTCATTATGAAGAAATGCCAGGTTGGAGATGATGTCTCATTATGAAGAAATGCCAGGTTGGAGATGATGTCTCATTATGAAGAAATGCCAGGTTGGAGATGATCTGTTTCATTATGAAGAAATGCCAGGTTGGAGATGATCTGTCTCATTATGAAGAAATGCCAGGTTGGAGATGATCTGTCTCATTATGAAGAAATGCCAGGTTGGAGAGAATCTGTCTCATTATGACGAAATGCCAGGTTGGAGATGATCTGTCTCATTATGAAGAAATGCCAGGTTGGAGAGAATCTGTCTCATTATGAAGAAATGCCAGGTTGGAGAGAATCTGTCTCATTATGAAGAAATGCCAGGTTGGAGATGATCTGTCTCATTATGAAGAAATGCCAGGTTGGAGATGATCTGTCTCATTATGAAGAAATGCCAGGTTGGAGATGATCTGTCTCATTATGAAGAAATGCCAGGTTGGAGAGAATCTGTCTCATTATGAAGAAATGCCAGGTTGGAGAGAATCTGTCTCATTATGAAGAAATGCCAGGTTGGAGATGATCAGTGTTATTTTCGTATTGACAACATTAACGGCATCAGAATACTTGTGTGTATTGACGTGTGTAACTGATAGATACACACACCAGGTGTTAATGTTTTACATGTGTAAGATTACTTTACTGATCATATTGCACTATAAACTGAGATTAGCTCCGGTTGCTGCCTCTCTAACCTCTCACCTCTCTCACCTCTCTAACCTCTAGGTTACCTGCTGCCAGAGTTACAACAATCAATATCTCCTGAAAATTGTGACATTTTAAAATGTGTCACTCACTTTTCCATCTCCAGATCACTGAGGAGAAGGTAGCTGGATCCCATGAAGTCATCCATGGTCAGATCCCGGTCATACACCTGCAAGGTAGACCAGATGAAGATGCTTAATGAAGAGTGAAACAGAACGAAGAGCAGAAACACTCGTCTGACCAGAACGGCCCCTACTGGGCCCCACACATGAGGTATGTCCCAACCCCTACCTTAATATACAGTCTCTGGTCCAGGTCTCTGACAGGGAAAGAGAAGGACTCGTTCCATGTTGGGTTGAGGTTCTTATAAACCACTTTGCTCTTGTATAGTGTCTTCCCATCCAGTTTAAACTTCACGTAAGGATCACTTGTACCTGAGAACGGACAAAACACAGAGAAGGAATATCTATGAGAGGACAGATGACTTCATCATACACTATGGACCGGATTTAATGTCATTATTATGGGGTGGCCTCAGTGGGCTAGTGGTTAGTGTGTCTGTGCACTGAGGTTGGAAGGTTGGTGAGAGTGAACTCGCAGTCACCATTTCCTTGTGCTGTGTAACATGTGTATCCTGTGCATATGACTAATAAACTGGCTCTTGGTAAATGATTAATGGAATGCAAACAATAAGCAGGAAGAGATTTCACTGAGAGTCAGAAAAACATGATTCCTCTCCATCTCAACACAACGTCGGTGGACTCAATACTCTACATTCAGTCATCTTCCAGCTCACATCTCAAGTCATGTCTGAGTACTGAGAGAGTTTCTTCCAGAGGAAGTGGTTTTGATGATGGGCTCAATGTGAGACGGCACAGTTTCCTAAGAGAACCAGTCACGACAACTCAGTATCCGTGGTGCAACATTTAGAAGAGCAATGCTGAAAACAGTAAACTGATAATTTAAGAGGAGTCAGTATCTTCACTACTCTAGACATGAACAGTATCTTCACTACCCTAGACATGAACAATATCTTCACTACTCTAGACATGAACAGTATCTTCACTACCCTAGACATGAACAGTATCTTCACTACTCTAGACATGAACAATATCTTCACTACTCTAGACATGAACAGTATCTTCACTACCCTAGACATGAACAGTATCTTCACTACTCTAGACATGAACAGTATCTTCACTACTCTAGACATGAACAGTATCTTCACTACTCTAGACATGAACAGTATCTTCACTACCCTAGACATGAACAGTATCTTCACTACTCTAGACATGAACAGTATCTTCACTACCCTAGACATGAACAGTATCTTCACTACTCTAGACATGAACAGTATCTTCACTACTCTAGATATGAACAGTATCTTCACTACACTAGACATGAACAGTATCTTCACTACTCTAGACATGAACAGTATCTTCACTACACTAGACATGAACAGTATCTTCACTACCCTAGACATGAACAGTATCTTCACTACCCTAGACATGAACAATATCTTCACTACCCTAGACATGAACAGTATCTTCACTACTCTAGACATGAACAGTATCTTCACTACTCTAGATATGAACAGTATCTTCACTACACTAGACATGAACAGTATCTTCACTACTCTAGACATGAACAGTATCTTCACTACCCTAGACATGAACAGTATCTTCACTACTCTAGACATGAACAGTATCTTCACTACTCTAGATATGAACAGTATCTTCACTACACTAGACATGAACAGTATCTTCACTACTCTAGACATGGACAGTATTTTCACTACCCTAGACATGAACAGTATCTTCACTACCCTAGACATGAACAGTATCTTCACTACCCTAGACATGAACAGTATCTTCACTACTCTAGACATGAACAGTATCTTCACTACTCTAGACATGAACAGTATCTTCACTACCCTAGACATGAACAGTATCTTCACTACTCTAGACATGAACAGTATCTTCACTACTCTAGATATGAACAGTACCTTCACTACTCTAGACATGAACAGTATCTTCACTACTCTAGATATGAACAGTACCTTCACTACTCTAGACATGAACAGTATCTTCACTACTCTAGACATGAACAGTATCTTCACTACCCTAGACATGAACAGGAGTCAATATCTTCACTACTCTAGACATGAACAGGAGTCAATATCTTCACTACTCTAGACATGAACAGTATCTTCACTACCCTAGACATGAACAGTATCTTCACTACCCTAGACATGAACAGTATCTTCACTACCCTAGACATGAACAGTACCTTCACTACCCTAGACATGAACAGTATCTTCACTACCCTAGACATGAACAGTATCTTCACTACCCTAGACATGAACAGTATCTTCACTACCCTAGACATGAACAGTATCTTCACTACTCTAGACATGAACAGTATCTTCACTACCCTAGACATGAACAGTATCTTCACTACTCTAGACATGAACAGTATCTTCACTACCCTAGACATGAACAGTATCTTCACTACCCTAGACATGAACAGTATCTTCACTACTCTAGACATGAACAGTATCTTCACTACCCTAGACATGAACAGTACCTTCACTACCCTAGACATGAACAGTATCTTCACTACCCTAGACATGAACAGCATCTTCACTACTCTAGACATGAACAGTATCTTCACTACCCTAGACATGAACAGTATCTTCACTACCCTAGACATGAACAGTATCGTCACTACTCTAGACATGAACAGTATCTTCACTACCCTAGACATGAACAGTATCTTCACTACCCTAGACATGAACAGTATCTTCACTACCCTAGACATGAACAGTATCTTCACTACCCTAGACATGAACAGTATCTTCACTACTCTAGACATGAACAGTATCTTCACTACCCTAGACATGAACAGCATCTTCACTACTCTAGACATGAACAGTATCTTCACTACCCTAGACATGAACAGTATCTTCACTACCCTAGACATGAACAGTATCTTCACTACTCTAGACATGAACAGTATCTTCACTACCCTAGACATGAACAGTATCTTCACTACCCTAGACATGAACAGTATCTTCACTACCCTAGACATGAACAGTATCTTCACTACTCTAGACATGAACAGTACCTTCACTACCCTAGACATGAACAGTATCTTCACTACTCTAGACATGAACAGTATCTTCACTACCCTAGACATGAACAGTATTTTCACTACCCTAGACATGAACAGTATCTTCACTACTCTAGACATGAACAGTATCTTCACTACTCTAGACATGAACAGTATCTTCACTACTCTAGACATGAACAGTATCTTCACTAACCTAGACATGAACAGTATCTTCACTACCCTAGACATGAACAGTATCTTCACTACCCTAGACATGAACAGTATCTTCACTACCCTAGACATGAACAGTATCTTCACTACCCTAGACATGAACAGTATCTTCACTACCCTAGACATGAACAGTATCTTCACTACTCTAGACATGAACAGTATCTTCACTACTCTAGACATGAACAGTATCTTCACTACTCTAGACATGAACAGTATCTTCACTACCCTAGACATGAACAGTATATTCACTACTCTAGATATGAACAGGAGTCAATATCTTCACTACTCTAGACATGAACAGTATCTTCACTACTCTAGACATGAACAGTATCTTCACTACTCTAGACATGAACAGTATATTCACTACTCTAGATATGAACAGGAGTCAATATCTTCACTACTCTAGACATGAACAGTATCTTCACTACTCTAGACATGAACAGTATCTTCACTACTCTAGACATGAACAGTATATTCACTACTCTAGATATGAACAGGAGTCAATATCTTCACTACTCTAGACATGAACAGTATCTTCACTACACTAGACATGAACAGTATCTTCACTACACTAGACATGAACAGTATCTTCACTACCCTAGACATGAACAGTATCTTCACTACTCTAGACATGAACAGTATCTTCACTACTCTAGACATGAACAGTATCTTCACTACTCTAGACATGAACAGTATCTTCACTAACCTAGACATGAACAGTATCTTCACTACCCTAGACATGAACAGTATCTTCACTACCCTAGACATGAACAGTATCTTCACTACTCTAGACATGAACAGTATCTTCACTACTCTAGACATGAACAGGAGTCAATATCTTCACTACTCTAGACATGAACAGTATCTTCACTAACCTAGACATGAACAGTATCTTCACTACCCTAGACATGAACAGTATCTTCACTACCCTAGACATGAACAGTATCTTCACTACCCTAGACATGAACAGTATCTTCACTACCCTAGACATGAACAGTATCTTCACTACTCTAGACATGAACAGTATCTTCACTACCCTAGACATGAACAGTATCTTCACTACTCTAGACATGAACAGTATCTTCACTACTCTAGACATGAACAGCATCTTCACTACTCTAGACATGAACAGTATCTTCACTACTCTAGACATGAACAGTATCTTCACTACTCTAGACATGAACAGTATCTTCACTACTCTAGACATGAACAGTATCTTCACTACACTAGACATGAAAAGTATCTTCACTACCCTAGACATGAACAGTATCTTCACTACTCTAGACATGAACAGTATCTTCACTACTCTAGACATGAACAGTATCTTCACTACTCTAGACATGAACAGTATCTTCACTACTCTAGACATGAACAGTATCTTCACTACTCTAGACATGAACAGTATCTTCACTACTCTAGATATGAACAGGAGTCAATATCTTCACTACTCTAGACATGAACAGTATCTTCACTACCCTAGACATGAACAGTATCTTCACTACCCTAGACATGAACAGTATCTTCACTACCCTAGACATGAACAGTATCTTCACTACCCTAGACATGAACAGTATCTTCACTACCCTAGACATGAACAATATCTTCACTACCCTAGACATGAACAATATCTTCACTACTCTAGACATGAACAGTATCTTCACTACACTAGACATGAACAGTATCTTCACTACTCTAGACATGAACAGTATTTTCACTACCCTAGACATGAACAGTATCTTCACTACTCTAGACATGAACAGTATCTTCACTACCCTAGACATGAATAGTATCTTCACTACTCTAGACATGAACAGTATCTTCACTACCCTGGACATGAACAGTATCTTCACTGCTCTAGACATGAAAAGTATCTTCACTACCCTAGACATGAACAGTATCTTCACTACTCTAGACATGAACAGTATCTTCACTACTCTAGACATGAACAGTATCTTCACTACTCTAGACATGAACAGTATCTTCACTACCCTAGACATGAACAGTATCTTCACTACTCTAGACATGAACAGTATCTTCACTACCCTAGACATGAACAGTATCTTCACTACTCTAGACATGAACAGTATCTTCACTACCCTCATGAGACATGAACAGTATCTTCACTACTCTAGACATGAACAGTATCTTCACTACTCTAGACATGAACAGTATCTTCACTACCCTAGACATGAACAGTATCTTCACTACTCTAGACATGAACAGTATCTTCACTACCCTAGACATGAACAGTATCTTCACTACTCTAGATATGAACAGGAGTCAATATTTTCACTACTCTAGACATGAACAGTATGTTCACTACTCTAGACATGAACAGTATCTTCACTACTCTAGACATGAACAGTATCTTCACTACTCTAGACATGAACAGTATCTTCACTACCCTAGACATGACCAGTATCTTCACTACCCTAGACATGAACAGTATCTTCACTACCCTAGACATGAACAGTATCTTCACTACCCTAGACATGAACAGTATCTTCACTACCCTAGACATGAACAGTATCTTCACTACCCTAGACATGAACAGTATCTTCACTACCCTAGACATGAACAGTATCTTCACTACAGACATGAACAGTATCTTCACTACCTAGACATGAACAGTATCTTCACTACCCTAGACATGAACAGTATCTTCACTACCCTAGACATGAACAGTATCTTCACTACCCTAGACATGAACAGTATCTTCACTACCCTAGACATGAACAGTATCCTCACTACCCTAGACATGAACAGTATCTTCACTACTCTAGACATGAACAGTATCTTCACTACCCTAGACATGAACAGTATCTTCACTACCCTAGACATGAACAGTATCTTCACTACTCTAGACATGAACAGTATCTTCACTACTCTAGACATGAACAGTATCTTCACTACTCTAGACATGAACAGTATCTTCACTACCCTAGACATGAACAGTATCTTCACTACTCTAGACATGAACAGTATCTTCACTACTCTAGACATGAACAGTATCTTCACTACTCTAGATATGAACAGTACCTTCACTACTCTAGACATGAACAGTATCTTCACTACTCTAGACATGAACAGTATCTTCACTACCCTAGACATGAACAGTATCTTCACTACTCTAGACATGAACAGTATCTTCACTACTCTAGACATGAAATATCTTCACTACCCTAGACATGAACAGTATCTTCACTACCCTAGACATGAAAAATATCTTCACTACCCTAGACATGAACAATATCTTCACTACTCTAGACATGAACAGTATCTTCACTACACTAGACATGAACAATACCTTCACTACTCTAGACATGAACAGTATTTTCACTACCCTAGACATGAACAGTATCTTCACTACTCTAGACATGAACAGTATCTTCACTACTCTAGACATGAACAGTATCTTCACTACTCTAGACATGAACAGGAGTCAATATCTTCACTACCCTAGACATGAACAGTATCTTCACTACTCTAGACATGAACAGTATCTTCACTACTCTAGACATGAACAGTATCTTCACTACTCTCGATATGAACAGGAGTCAATGTCTTCACTACTCTAGACATGAACAATACCTTCACTACTCTAGATATGGACAGGAGTCAATATCTTCACTACTCTAGACATGAACAATGTCTTCACTACTCTAGATATGGACAGGAGTCAATATCTTCACTACTCTAGACATGGACAATATCTTCACTACCCTAGACATGAACAGTATCTTCACTACCCTAGACATGAACAGTATCTTCACTACCCTAGACATGAACAGTATCTTCACTACCCTAGACATGAACAGTATCTTCACTACTCTAGACATGAACAGTATCTTCACTACCCTAGACATGAACAGTATCTTCACTACTCTAGACATGAACAGTATCTTCACTACTCTAGACATGAACAGTATCTTCACTACTCTAGACATGAACAGTATCTTCACTACCCTAGACATGAACAGTATCTTCACTACCCTAGACATGAACAGTATCTTCACTACTCTAGACATGAACAGTATCTTCACTACTCTAGACATGGACAGTATTTTCACTACTCTAGACATGAACAGGAGTCAATATCTTCACTACTCTAGACATGGACAATATCTTCACTACCCTAGACATGAACAGTATCTTCACTACTCTAGACATAAACAGTATCTTCACTACTCTAGACATGAACAGTATCTTCACTACTCTAGACATGAACAGTATCTTCACTACTCTAGACATGAACAGTATCTTCACTACTCTAGACATGAACAGGAGTCAATATCTTCACTACTCTAGACATGAACAGTATCTTCACTACTCTAGACATGAACAATATGTTCACTACTCTAGATATGGACAGGAGTCAATATCTTCACTACTCTAGACATGGACAATATCTTCACTACCCTAGACATGAACAGTATCTTCACTACTCTAGACATGAACAGGAGTCAATATCTTCACTACTCTAGACATGAACAGTATCTTCACTACTCTAGACATGAACAATATCTTCACTACTCTCGATATGAACAGGAGTCAATATCTTCACTACTCTAGACATGGACAATATCTTCACTACTCTAGACATGGACAATATCTTCACTACTCTAGACATGAACAGTATCTTCACTACCCTAGACATGAACAATATCTTCACTACTCTAGATATGGACAGGAGTCAATATCTTCACTACTCTAGACATGGACAATATCTTCACTACTCTAGATTATGGACAGGAGTCAATATCTTCACTACTCTAGATATGGACATGAGTCAATATCTTCACTACTCTAGACATGGACAATATCTTCACTACTCTAAATGAGCTAGAAAGATGTGTTGGCATCAAGTAATAATCTATGGCCTCCACAGACAGGACCAGGCCTGGCCTGCTGAGGAGTGGCGGACACCATCCTAGCTGGAGGGGTGCTCTCACCTTATCTACCAACACAGACAGGACCAGGCCTGGCCTGCTGAGGAGTGGCGGACTCCATCCTAGCTGGAGGGGTGCTCTCATCTTATCTACCAACACAGATTGGACCAGGCCTGACCTGCTGAGGAGTGGTGGACTCCATCCTAGCTGCAGGGGTGCTCTCATCTTATCTACCAACACAGACAGGACCAGGCCTGACCTGCTGAGGAGTGGCGGACTCCATCCTAGCTGGAGGGGTGCTCTCATCTTATCTACCAACACAGACAGGGCTCTAACTCCTCTAGCTCCACAATGAGATACGGTTAAGGCCAGGCAGCAGGCTGTTATCCAGCCTGCCAGTTTAGTGGAGTCTGCCACTAGCACAGTCAGTGTCGTCAACTCAGCTATCCCCATTGAGACCGCGTCTCTGCCTCGACCCAGTTTGTGCAAAACTAAACATAGCGGTGTTCGCCTTAGCAATCTCACTAGGATAAAGACCTCCCCCATGTGATACCTCACATCTCTTAATGTTAGATCCCTCACTTCCATGGCAGTTATAGTCAATGAACTAATCACTGATCATAATCTTGATGTGATTGGCCTGACTGAAACATGGCTTAAGCCTGATGAATTTACTGTGTTAAATGAGGCCTCTCCTCCTGGTTACACTTGTGACTATATCCCCTATATATTGTTTTTAATTTTATGACTGCGTTATCAATTTTTTTAACTTCTTGTCATGAAATGTATGCAGCCGACTCAATCCCTTAGCTACTGTTTACAGGCCTCCTGGGCCGTATACAGCGTTCCTCACTGAGCTCCCTGAATCCCTGTCGGACCTCGTAGTCATGGCAGATAATATTCACATTTTTGGTGACTTCAATATTTACATGGAAAAGTCCACAGGTCTCTAACGACCAGGTTGTATGTGTTATGTAGTGTTATGAAGTGTAATAACAGTCTTACCACAGAGGTCTCTAATGACCAGGTTGTATGTGTTATGTAGTGTTACGAAGTGTAATAACAGTCTTACCACAGAGGTCTCTGATGGCCAGGTTGTATGTGTTATGTAGTGTTATGTAGTGTAATAACAGCATTACCACAACGGTCTCTGATGACCAGGTTGTATGTGTTATGTAGTGTTATGAAGTGTAATAACAGTCTTACCACAGAGGTCTCTGATGACCAGGTTGTATGTGTTATGTAGTGTTATGTAGTGTAATAACAGCATTACCACAACGGTCTCTGATGACCAGGTTGTATGTGTTATGTAGTGTAATAACAGCGTTACCACAACGGTCTCTGATGACCAGGTTGTATGTGTTATGTAGTGTAATAACAGCGTTACCACAGAGGTCTCTGATGACCAGGTTGTATGTGTTATGTAGTGTTATGTAGTGTAATAACAGTCTTACCACAGCGGTCTCTGATGACCAGGTTGCGTCCTTCCTTCAGGTTGATAGAGAGGAGGTAGGACCTCTGGGACTCTCTGGTGCTGTCGGATACACTCAGCATGTCAGTAGGACTCCCCATCTCAGACTGTTGGAGTACATAGATGATGGAAACACTTGAGCAAATGAGGGGTACAAAGTATATTGAAAGCAGTAACCACAGGTGTGGTTCCTGAGGTCATAAGCAATTAACACATCCCATCATGCTTAGGGTCATGTAGAAAATGTCCAGACCAATATTTTGGCTTCCATGGCTACAAGAAAATATCTCAGTGACTTTGAAAGAGGGGTCTCAAAGGAAGATAGGGGGTTTAAAGGGGGTTTGTGTCTCAGTCACCAGTTCTCAACCCAGAGGGGGTTTAAAGGGGGTTTGTGGCTCAGTCACCAGTTCTCAACCCAGAGGGGGTTTAAATGGGGTTTGTGTCTCAGTCACCAGTTCTCAACCCAGAGGGGGTTTAAAGGGGGTTTGTGTCTCAGTCACCAGATCTCAACCCAGAGGGGGTTTAAAGGGGGTTTGTGTCTCAGTCACCAGATCTCAACCCAGAGGGTGTTTAAAGGGGGTTTGTGTCTCAGTCACCAGATCTCAACCCAGAGGGGTTTAAAGGGGGTTTGTGTCTCAGTCACCAGTTCTCAACCCAGAGGGGGTTTAAAGGGGGTTTGTGTCTCAGTCACCAGATCTCAACCCAGAGGGGGTTTAAAGGGGGTTTGTGTCTCAGTCACCAGATCTCAACCCAGAGGGGGTTTAAAGGGGGTTTGTGTCTCAGCCACCAGATCTCAACCCAGAGGGGGTTTAAAGGGGGTTTGTGTCTCAGTCACCAGATCTCAACCCAGAGGGGGTTTAAAGGGGGTTTGTGTCTCAGCCACCAGATCTCAACCCAGAGGGGGTTTAAAGGGGGTTTGTGTCTCAGTCACCAGTTCTCAACCCAGAGGGGGTTTAAAGGGGGTTTGTGTCTCAGTCACCAGATCTCAACCCAGTTGAACAATTATGGGAGATTAAGGAACGGCGCCTGAGACAGCGTTTTCTACCACCATCAACAACACAGACCAGACCAGCTCAGAGCTCTAACTCTATAACCCTGTCCAGACCAGACCAGCTCAGAGCATATGACCCTGTCCAGACCAGACCAGCTCAGAGCATATGACCCTGTCCAGACCAGACCAGCTCAGAGCTCTAACTCTGTAACCCTGTCCAGACCAGACCAGCTCAGAGCTCTAACTCTATAACCCTGTCCAGACCAGACCAGCTCAGAGCACTAACTCTATAACCCTGTCCAGACCAGACCAGCTCAGAGCATGATGACCCTGTCCAGACCAGACCAGCTCAGAGCTCTAACTCTATAACCCTGTCCAGACCAGACCAGCTCAGAGCTCTAACTCTATAACCCTGTCCAGACCAGACCAGCTCAGAGCTCTAACTCTATAACCCTGTCCAGACCAGACCAGCTCAGAGCATGATGACCCTGACCAGACCAGACCAGCTCAGAGCATGATGACCCTGACCAGACCAGACCAGCTCAGAGCATGATGATCCTGTCCAGACCAGACCAGCTCAGAGCATGATGACCCTGTCCAGACCAGACCAGCTCAGAGCATGATGACCCTGTCCAGACCAGACCAGCTCAGAGCATGATGACCCTGTCCAGACCAGACCAGCTCAGAGCTCTAACTCTGTAACCCTGTCCAGACCAGACCAGCTCAGAGCACTAACTCTGTAACCCTGTCCAGACCAGACCAGCTCAGAGCTCTAACTCTGTAACCCTGTCCAGACCAGACCAGCTCAGAGCATGATGACCCTGTCCAGACCAGACCAGCTCAGAGCTCTAACTCTATAACCCTGACCAGACCAGACCAGCTCAGAGCATGATGACTCTGTCCAGACCAGACCAGCTCAGAGCATGATGATCCTGTCCAGACCAGACCAGCTCAGAGCATGATGACCCTGACCAGACTAGACCAGCTCAGAGCATGATGACTCTGTCCAGACCAGACCAGCTCAGAGCTCTAACTCTATAACCCTGTCCAGACCAGACCAGCTCAGAGCTCTAACTCTATAACCCTGTCCAGACCAGACCAGCTCAGAGCTCTAACTCTATAACCCTGTCCAGACCAGACCAGCTCAGAGCTCTAACTCTATAACCCTGTCCAGACCAGACCAGCTCAGAGCTCTAACTCTATAACCCTGTCCAGACCAGACCAGCTCAGAGCTCTAACTCTATAACCCTGTCCAGACCAGACCAGCTCAGAGCTCTAACTCTATAACCCTGTCCAGACCAGACCAGCTCAGAGCATGATGACCCTGTCCAGACCAGACCAGCTCAGAGCATGATGACTCTGTCCAGACCAGACCAGCTCAGAGCATGATGACCCTGACCAGACCAGACCAGCTCAGAGCATGATGACCCTGACCAGACCAGACCAGCTCAGAGCATGATGACTCTGTCCAGACCAGACCAGCTCAGAGCTCTAACTCTATAACCCTGTCCAGACCAGACCAGCTCAGAGCTCTAACTCTATAACCCTGTCCAGACCAGACCAGCTCAGAGCATGATGACCCTGTCCAGACCAGACCAGCTCAGAGCATGATGACCCTGTCCAGACCAGACCAGCTCAGAGCTCTAACTCTATAACCCTGTCCAGACCAGACCAGCTCAGAGCTCTAACTCTATAACCCTGTCCAGACCAGACCAGCTCAGAGCATGATGACCCTGTCCAGACCAGACCAGCTCAGAGCATGATGACTCTGTCCAGACCAGACCAGCTCAGAGCATGATGACCCTGACCAGACCAGACCAGCTCAGAGCATGATGACCCTGACCAGACCAGACCAGCTCAGAGCATGATGACTCTGTCCAGACCAGACCAGCTCAGAGCTCTAACTCTATAACCCTGTCCAGACCAGACCAGCTCAGAGCTCTAACTCTATAACCCTGTCCAGACCAGACCAGCTCAGAGCATGATGACCCTGTCCAGACCAGACCAGCTCAGAGCATGATGACCCTGTCCAGACCAGACCAGCTCAGAGCATGATGACTCTGTCCAGACCAGACCAGCTCAGAGCTCTAACTCTATAACCCTGTCCAGACCAGACCAGCTCAGAGCATGATGACCCTGTCCAGACCAGACCAGCTCAGAGCTCTAACTCTATAACCCTGTCCAGACCAGACCAGCTCAGAGCTCTAACTCTGTAACCCTGTCCAGACCAGACCAGCTCAGAGCATGATGACCCTGTCCAGACCAGACCAGCTCAGAGCTCTAACTCTATAACCCTGTCCAGACCAGACCAGCTCAGAGCTCTAACTCTGTAACCCTGTCCAGACCAGACCAGCTCAGAGCTCTAACTCTATAACCCTGTCCAGACCAGACCAGCTCAGAGCATGATGACCCTGACCAGACCAGACCAGCTCGGAAGCTCTAACTCTATAACCCTGTCCAGACCAGACCAGCCAGTCAGTCAACCATCCAATCAGCCAGTCAGTCAGCCAATCAGTGGTACAGTGTCCATCTGGGACACAGTGTTAGACCTCTGTGGTACAGTGTCCATTAGGGACCAGTCTGTAAACTGCTGTGGTACAGCGTCCATTAGGGACCAGTCTGTAGACTGCTGTGGTACAGTGTCCATTAGGGACCAGGCTGTAGACTGCTGTGGTACAGTGTCCATTAGGGACCAGTCTGTAGACTGCTGTGGTACAGTGTCCATGAGGGACCAGGCGGTAGACTGCCGTGGTACAGTGTCCATTAGGGACCAGGCTGTAGACTGCTGTGGTACAGTGTCCATTAGGGACCAGTCTGTAGACTGCTGTGGTACAGTGTCCATGAGGGACCAGGCGGTAGACTGCTGTGGTACAGTGTCCATGAGGGACCAGGAGGTAGACTGCTGTGGTACAGTGTCCATGAGGGACCAGGCTGTAGACTGCTGTGGTACAGTGTCCATGAGGGACCAGGCGGTAGACTGCTGTGGTACAGTGTCCATGAGGGACCAGGAGGTAGACTGCTGTGGTACAGTGTCCATGAGGGACCAGGCTGTAGACTGCTGTGGTACAGTGTCCATGAGGGACCAGGCGGTAGACTGCTGTGGTACAGTGTCCATGAGGGACCAGGCGGTAGACTGCTGTGGTACAGTGTGCCCTTGAATTAGAACTTACACTGTTGTTCTCCGTGTCTCGTGATGTTTGGGCCTCAAGGTCATGGCTGTCGCCGTTCTGCTGTTGAGACAGACACAAGTTCATTCCATTAACAAACAGTCACAACCCACAAGATACAGTATTATCCTGTTATACCATGATGTCAGCAGAAACAAAGCCTGAGAGAAACAATGATAGTAAGATTTCCAGATCAAGTCCATGTAACATGTTGGAAGTACATCTATACAGACGTAGGATCTTAATTTGACCTATATTGTAACAGAAAAATAATCCTGCAGCAACGGGATTTGAAAGTTTAGTCGATAATGTTGCCTGATCGGTGGTTAGGCTATTAGCTGGCCGGAAGTAGATGAAAAGGGCAATGCTGTTAATATAACCATGTGTTAGTATGGGGTTTCCGTTCAGTTATGTAGATCATCAAGCTCATCTGCATCTCCTGCCATGCAGGAAAATGTTCAGCAACCAAAGAGTGATCAAATGACGACCCTAAACCTGTAAACTACAGCCGGTGCCTGCCAGCCAGTCTCTTGTAATTCCTGTCCTGTATAATACTCTCTGTGTAGTTATGAAACATTCCTCTGCTGCGGGATACAAAGAATGATAAGCCACACAACTGAGATTAATGACTTGAACAATTTCACTTCTCTCTATGTAGCTGATGACATGACGTGGCCCTTTCTGGGTGTTGTGGCTTCCCCCTCTCTCCTCTCCTACACCCAGGTTCTCTTATCTCAGGCCATAAATTCCTGGTGGAGACTCTCTCCCCCTGGCCATGCAGAGACAGAGACCACAGAGAGAACAAGGGATTTCACTGGGCCAAACTCCTAAATCCCCCAAAATGGGAGAATAAAAACAATATGTTCATCTTTGAGAGTGTTGGAATGGTCCGTGGACACTTATTTTATTTTACCTTTATTTTACTAGGCAAGTCAGTTAAGAACAAATTCTTATTTTCAATGACGGCCTAGGAACAGTGGGTTAACTGCCTGTTCAGGGGCAGAACGACAGATTTGTACCTTGTCAGCTTGGGGATTTGAACTTTGCAACCTTACTCTCTAACCACTAGGCTACACTGCCGCCCCTGGCTACACTTAATGGACAGTTATGACGAGTGTGTTTCATTTGGTGACCTCATGGAGGACAGGAAACACACATAACTACATCTCTGAATGTGTACATTTCTCAATTATGGTGTTTGCATCTAATTCTTATATAAAATGAATGAGTAAAGATGAAACTATTTGTGAAATTATGTAATGTGATGTTAATACACATCAGTTCAATACACATCAGATTACTACTACCACTACTACTACCACCACCACTACTACTACTACTACTACTACTACTACTACTACTACTACTACTACTATAGTGTTCAATACACATCAGATTACTACTACAACTACTACTACCACCACCACTACTACTACTACTACTACTACTACTACTACTACTACTACTATAGTGTTCAATACACATCAGATTACTACTACAACTACTACTACCACCACCACTACTACTACTACAACTACTAGTGTTCAATACACATCAGATTACTACTACCACTACTACTACTATTACTACTATAGTGTTCAATACACATCAGATTACTACTACTATTACTACTACTACTACTATAGTGTTCAATACACATAAATTCAATACACATCAGATTACTACTACTACTACTACTACTATTACTACTATAGTGTTCAAAACACATCAGATTACTACTACTATTACTACTACTACTACTATAGTGTTCAATACACATAAATTCAATACACATCAGATTACTACTACTACTACTACTACTACTACTACTACTATAGTGTTCAATACACATCAGATTACTACTACTACTACTACTACTATAGTGTTCAATACACATCAGATTACTACTACCACTACTACTACTATTACTACTATAGTGTTCAATACACATCAGATTACTACTACTATTACTACTACTACTACTATAGTGTTCAATACACATAAATTCAATACACATCAGATTACTACTACTCCTACTACTACTACTACTATAGTGTTCAATACACATCAGATTACTACTACTACTACTACTACTACTACTACTACTATAGTGTTCAATACACATCAGATTACTACTACCACTACTACTACCACCACCACCACCACCACCACCACTACTACTACTACTATAGTGTTCAATACACATCAGATTACTACTACAACTACTACTACTACTACTACTACTACTACTACTACTACTACTACTATAGTGTTCAATACACATCAGATTACTACTACAACTACTACTACCACCACCACTACTACTACTACAACTACTAGTGTTCAATACACATCAGATTACTACTACCACTACTACTACTATTACTACTATAGTGTCCAATACACATCAGATTACTACTACTATTACTACTACTACTACTATAGTGTTCAATACACATAAATTCAATACACATCAGATTACTACTACTACTACTACTACTATTACTACTATAGTGTTCAATACACATCAGATTACTACTACTATTACTACTACTACTACTATAGTGTTCAATACACATAAATTCAATACACATCAGATTACTACTACTACTACTACTACTATAGTGTTCAATACACATCAGATTACTACTACTACTACTACTACTACTACTACTATAGTGTTCAATACACATCAGATTACTACTACCACTACTACTACTATTACTACTATAGTGTTCAATACACATCAGATTACTACTACTATTACTACTACTACTACCACTACTATAGTGTTCAATACACATAAATTCAATACACATCAGATTACTACTACTACTACTACTACTATTACTACTATAGTGTTCAATACACATCAGATTACTACTACTATTACTACTACTACTACTATAGTGTTCAATACACATAAATTCAATACACATCAGATTACTACTACTACTACTACTACTACTACTACTACTATAGTGTTCAATACACATCAGATTACTACTACTACTACTACTACTACTACTACTACTATAGTGTTCAATACACATCAGATTACTACTACTACTACTACTACTATAGTGTTCCATACACATCAGATTACTACTACTACTACTACTACTACTATAGTGTTCCATACACATCAGATTACTACTACTACTACTACTACTACTACTACTACTACTATAGTGTTCCATACACATCAGATTACTACTACTACTACTACTACTACTACTACTACTGCCACTACTACTATAGTGTTCCATACACATCAGATTAGTACTACTACTA